>NW_015667273.1:159441-190223 GCF_001515625.1 Sinocyclocheilus rhinocerous
TTTAAAAAAAAAAAAAAAAGAGGGGGTTTGCCAGGGGAGGGGGAGGGGGAGGGGAGGCCGGTCACAAACACACACATAGGTAGGAAGAAGGAGACATTCACATGAATACAAACACACACAAACACAAACACAGCTCCATGTCAGAAGCCAAAGGGCATCTGTCTACCTGTTAGGCCAAGTTTTGTGACTCTCAGAAGAAAAAGGAAGAGAAATGTTAATAAAGGCCTTGAGCCCTATAGTGTGAGGTCTGAGAGACCCTGCTGACTCCCACTACTGAGTTTCATCTCACTGCTGAAAGCAATATGAACACTACATGAAAAGCCTCCATAATATAAAATGTACCCTTATAGCATTCCAGAAGAAATTGCATATTTTTGTGTTAAAGTTATGATGATGAAAATGATGCTTCTGTTTTTCTTATCATAGGCCAAGCTAACCATTAAAAAAATTGTGCTCAATGACCGTGACATAACATCTGACATAAATCTGACATGTAATAAGAAAATTACATTGGGAGTTTTTTTATATGAACAGAAAATAATGCAATGTGACTGGATGCAATATAGATAGAATACGCATAGTAGGAAACACTATTTGCTTTACGGTATAAACAGAATTGGTCCATTATAACAAAAACAAAGTAGCAAATGTTGTTGTTGCCTACTACTACGCCAAAGAAAAGTCTGAAGGTAAGAAAAGGTGAGTGCTAAAATGTTTACTTCTTAACATAAGTGCTAAAATATGATTGATTTCATAAGAAACACAAACCAGACCCTTCATACTATAAATATTTTATGCCATGTGAAACGGAAATGTGTCTGTGTGTGTATAAGTGTGTGTATATGTGTGTTTGTTTGACTATGGGTGTATGAGTGCACTTGCAGGCATAGGGTCAGACTGTTTGTGTGTGTGTGTGTGTGTGTGTGTGTGTGTGTGTGGGCAGACAGTAGGTCAGAGCGATGAAGGGTTTGGTTGTTGGTATGGATAGCATGTTGACTCAGCGCGGAGTTATATATTCTGCAGCTGTTAAGATCTGAGCCTGATGAATGTCTTTCTAAGGAAGAGACATCCATTGCACACTCCTTGTGCCAACAATTACTAATACATCACAGCCTTGTAGACACTCCAGAGTGCAGTAGCCATGACAAACATGAAAGCACTCCATGGCAATTTCCTGAGGTAATAGAGCAACACTTTCATTTCTAACATATCTACTACTAAAAAAACAATCAATCCAACCTATTGAATTCTCTAAATTATCTTAACCTTCACTTTAAATTGCTCTGAATTCATTGCTGGTTATAATTAACCAGCTACAGCCTGATAAACAGGTGCTTCACGGTACAGCATGGATTTCAACAGGTTTCGACATGTATTTCGTAGATGCAACCTGATGCCGTTGAATAATGTAAGACTAGATCCATCTGTTCTTTTCTCTTAGATAGCTGTCAGTATATTCCATGGGGGAAATACACACAATACGATAACCAAGTGAGACATGTTCTTCTACCAACATCCACTGCTGTTCCTATAGGACACCATTCCAACCAGTCTCTTTCCCTCACCTTAAACCCCATTCCTAAAATCATAGTCAGGAGTGGAGCTTACTGGATGGTGGTAAATGGGGTGTCTGAGTTAGGTGCAAGCTCTGGAAATTGGACAAAGCCTCAATCAATTGGAAAATGGCCTGAAATTTGTCATGACATATTTAATTACTTGGGAAAAGCTATTTTTCCATAATAAAGTAACATTTTATATTCCATAAGATATTCTCTTTATACAGTACATAAATCACATTACATGATGTGTGATTAATTATAGAAACACAAGTGTGTTTAGGGTGCTGTACTGTAGGTACCTAAAAATAGTTGAAGAACAATAGTCAATACTTCCAAAAATTTTCCATGGTAACCTTAGCATTCACAAAAACACTTGTATCTACAATAACTGCTAACTTAGTGTTAGTCATCATCACCAAAAAAAATAAATAAATAAATATTTTTTTTCCCCCACAGACTGTGAAAATGGTTATGATTAATCACATCTCTTGAATTTTCATAGGCTTTTTAATCAAAATAATCATATTGTGAAAATGTGTTCACAAACCAACCCCTCAACCTGAAATGGGTTGGTATAGCCTAAATGCACAACATAATTTTGGTCAATAATTAACAAGAGTTAAGAGTCTACATATTTTGTGACATGAATTTATGTTGTTTGCAAGGACTTGAAGTGATGTTTGTTTCACAAGAGATATTCAACAAAGTGGATATCGTACCAACCCACCCCGGTCTCCTCTGATTTATACAGTGACAATAACTGCAATTATGGTATTTTGGCGTAAACTGTGGTTACCATGGTAAATGTTTGTAAGGGTAATAATGCCGTTGAACTTGCCTGAGGTCGCACACAGCGAATCTTGTCACAGCAGCATCCCATCGATCTGAATGAAACATTGTGCGTGTGAAAATCCTGATGAGAGCCGCTATTTATGAAGCGCTTCTCAATGGACAAGTTTTAGAAATCATCTGTTTGACGCTTTATCATCCAGCCAGTGTCAGATGGAGCGTCGCTATAAAAAAAAAACCTCACTGTCATCTAATATAAAGGGTACATTTATTAGCTTGATCCAGTGTAACACGTAAAGCCTCGAACATTCCTGTCAAAAGATACCGTCACATTACTCGCGTAGAAAACTTACCTTGACAACTTGACTTTTTAATATCCCAGTGAACGCGTGTGTTTGCGTTTGATGACGGTAAAGCGGACCGCGATACAGAGAACTTTCTGAGCGACCGAGTTGATGAAAGCCTTTCTGTCTGTATTCAACCACAATGCCCCGTCCGCGATGCTACCACAATGCCCCGTCCGCGATGCAACCACAATGCCCCTCTCTCTCTCTCTCTCCCGTCCGCGATGCAACCACAATGCACCCCTCTCTCCCGTGCAAAAAATAAATAAATGAAAAAAAAAAAGCTGATAATTAAAAATAAATAAAAATAATGATAATTAAAAAAAAAAAAACTTCCCTCAAGCCTGATGGGGGAGGAATCTGGGCCAATTTTGGGAGCAGAGGTTGTTTTTTGTATTCCTTTTTGTATGCTTGTTTGTCAGTGCAACTTGTGCGTGAGTTTATAATGTGGTCTAAATCGAAAGTACTGAGGAGCGGAAATTGTGTCTCCTTGTAATTACCTGGTTGTTCGTACCAGCAGGTTTCATTCAAACTCCTCACCTCCCTTCAGGGGTCAGGGGCTAGAGAAGGGTCGATTGCCATGACAACTGCAGTCCGAGCCCCAGAACGCTTCGACATTTCATACCAGCTCAAGAGTTGGCCGTGTCACATCAGATGAATCACGCGCACAACCCTGGCAGTGCAGTACAATCTGCATGAGAGCGCAGAGGAACAGTCGCTGATGATGTTTGAGTGGATTATGTTCAAAGCCTGTGTAACAGCCCCAATCAATGAGATGTACCGCGCACACACAGACATCCTAACAAATAACAGCACCTCCTCTATCATCTCATTTCTCTCTCTCTCTCTCTCTCTCGCGCAGAGGTTCAGTCGGTGGAGGGGGTGGGATACGGCGCATGCTGCTACTGATGTGCTGTGCTCCCACCAATTCCAGCTATTTATGAACTCAATCTACTTGAGATTAATAATTAAATAGAATAGAATAGGCAAAATGTTGGGCTAAAGCATTAAACATGAAGGGGTGGCTAACATCTGTTGTTCTGTGAAAAGTCATAGGCCTACGACGTTTTTTGTAACATTGAATCTGTTGAATTGTGAATTTTGTGACAGTTTCGCTAAACAATATGTAGGCCTCAATAAGTACGCTGTATGAAATAATAATGTAGCCTAAGCATAGATACCTCATATAAAAGTAAGTGTGACAGAAGTGCAAGCAAATTTCAAAATTGTTTGATTTATTGAAAATGGTTTAAACACAAACCCTTTCAGCAATGTTGGCATGTTTGTTCTAATTGACTGTCATAGTCATAGTTTATTCAGAAAACAGTTTTTGGCAAAGGAAACCAGCTTTGCACTGTACTAGTTATTTTTATATATCTACAAGATGGTGTGTATAGCATTCACTTAAAATACTGTAAACATCCCCCTTGCTCATCTTCCCTTTAATGGATTCACAAAGGACCATGAGCTTTGAGATTGATGTTGTGTGGTTGTGCACATGGTAAAACTAAAAACTTAAAACCTTTGGCAAACCACAGTTACTTTTTCCAGTGGGAGAAAAAACTGAAAGATTATACAAGATGAATTCACTACAGTAGAGATGCCAGAATAAATCAGTGGTGAAAAGAAGCATGAGCAGTTTGAACAGAAGTCATTACATAGTTGTTATTGAGTGGTTTGAAATTGATTAATCTGTTTTCTAGCACTCAGACAGTAGGCTTGGCAGTTTGTCAGGCCACAAATGTAAGACAATAACCAAGAGTCAGTCTCTCCAAAATCTATTTAGCTGTACTGTAAGTATTCATCAGATCCAGAAGTTATTGAGAAAAGACTTGAGGTTTGTCCTCCTCATTCAGTAACTTTTCATTTATCAAACTAAATATGGGGGATGACAATTGGATACATTTGAAAGATAATAAAATGGGTTATGGTTTGAGTGGTATTTATATTAATGCTTTTTTTAAGGCTTTTTATTATTATTATTGCCATTTTAAGCCAATTACATTAAGAAGCTGTTTGAAAGTCTAAGTTTCAGCTCACAAAATAAACCACATTAAGGCAATTATGTGGAAAAAGAATTTTATCAGGGTTTATTTACTTATTTATTCAGTTATTTATTTAGATGACCAGATAATGACCAGATGTTTGATAATGACTGTAAAGTATTAATGCGATAATGACTGTATAGCAAGCAGCAAGACAAGCACTGCAGCAATGTTATAATAATAAGGCACTGCTGTATCCGAAATCACATACTTATGTACTAGCCTATTTAGTAGGTGAAAAAGAGTATGTGGCAAAAGAAGTATGTCTGAATTCACAGTACTCATAAAAGGGTTAATTAAAATTTAGTGTACAATAAAATAATCTGTTGAGCTTTCTGAATGACGGACCTTTGAATTATTGGGAAATCTACTGAGATTATGAGTCATACTGACTCAGTGACAAATTCACCAACACATAAGTTCTCACATTGCTTGTCTTGCAGGAAATTCTTATTTCACTGGAATGGCACTATGCTGTAGGAAAACACATATTTGGTAATATTCCCTTAATGCCAGAAATTATTCGGAAATGAAGTCATTTTTGTCTAAAGTTGGCCCATCATCAACTAGCTTGTTTCTATGTTACTTCATGAACTTTTTTAGCATGATACATTATGTATGAAGCAATCATTTTCAAATATGTGTATAGACACTGACAGGATGACAGGATATCATACCCCTGATATTTTGCAATAGAATAAATGTGTAGCAATTGCACAGCGATCTGCTGCTGTGACAAAAACTGGAAAATGAGTCAGAGTTCCAACTTAAATCCTAAAACAGACCATCACTCCTGTGATGCAACGATCTATAATTTCTGTAAAAGTTCTACTTTTTGTGAACCTCAGAAGTGTAATTACACAGAATTCACTTGTATATATTTTGAATGCTACACTATAGGCTTAGCTTACTTTCTCATATTTCAGAAACTTGCTACACTTGGTGTGTTTGTTACAGCAGCATGCTCTAGATTCCGATGCCATGTCTCAGAGCTAATCGCTCTCTCTCGCTCTCTGTCTATCTCTCCGTGTTGCCATCAGTGTCAGCAGCCCACCTCTTCAAAGAGAGCTGCCCTCTGGGAAATCAAAATTTAATTTGCCGTAACGAATGGGATTTGACTAACACTGTCACATCCACGTGTTTGTTCAATGGTCTGCTCTCAAGTTAGAATCAGAGATTGAACAACTGGGTCTTGTCTCGATGCAGAAACATGGTGGTCTGAGCAAGTGAAATAATTCACCATAGATAGATAGATAGATAGATAGATAGACAGACAGACAGACAGACAGACAGATAGACAGACAGATAGACAGATAGATAGATAGATACTGTAGATAGATAGATAGATAGGTTCCAAAAAGGGGGTTTTCTCTGTGATGCCACATTTTAATAATCTAAAGAAACTTTTTCCACTATAAAGAACCTTTTGTGCAGTGGAACATTTTCATGGATGCTAAAGGTTCTTCACAGAAGCATAGATGCCAATAAAGGACCATTATTTTTAAGAGTGTAGACTTTAAACTCACTGTGCACTCAATGGACATCTGTTTGAGAGCCTGTGGAGATGTTTTCACATGGATTCCCCCCTTCTCTCCCTTCCTTCTGAAAACATGCTGAGTAAAATCCCTAAGAATTAAGACAAATTGAAACAAACTGTGGGGTTTCCGCAAAGAACAAAATAACAGATTCAAGCATCCTCAAATGGTTAATAAAACTCTAAAATAACTGTAATCATCCAAAACCAGCTGGATTATTCTGCCAGTTTGACAAGATTGTGTCAACTCCAGGGGAGTGTAGCAAAATTACGATAACGATTAAATGAAGATGTTTTTAACAGCTTTTAAATGTTGTGTGATAAGATAGAAGAGGGCTGTTGTCCAAGGCTTGATATCTGTGAAATTCTTTCCACTTTCATCTTAAATCACTTGTTATGTTTAAACCCCTAGGGGACTGGGAGAGATTTACCATTGGGAATGCAGCACAACAAATCTAAGCAAGCAATAATTTTTTGTCTGAAATATATCATAGGGATCACTCCCAAAGTGCTTGTCTCTAAGAAAAAATATATATTGTTTTTTTCTTTTTTGATTGAAAATGTTCCTTGAATAAGCCAAATGCTCTTCATCCATATTTATGACAGAGGCATGTGTAATTTCATGAATGGGTGAGTTGTGTTTATAAACATCTCATCTGAATGCTGATCAACTCGCCACTCAATCCTGCATGTCTCGATGAAGGTGATGATGCTAATCAAGTCGATGAGGAATATCAAATTACTTTTTGATATTTCATTCAGGTCTTCTCTCTAATTTGTCATCAGGCAGGCAGCCCACTTGTCGCAAATATTACCTGGGCGCTTGATGAAATGTCAAAACAAGACACCAGCAGAAATGACTGCATAAATCTCATTACACCACCCTATATTTTTACTCCTGCAAATGTATGACCATAATAATTTTTTTTTAGCATTCTGCATGTTTCATGCTTCATTCAAAGTCTGCAACATATAAATTCAGGTGGGTTAGCCATACAGTGCCATTTCCTTACTCAACCACTGTTTAGAGAAAAGAGGTTGATTTCAATATAAAGTGTTTTATTTATCCTTCATCCATTGTTTCTGGTGAGTCTCTTGTCAAGCTGTTACAGATCTCTGCTGCGAGATTTGTCTGGGGGCTGAAAAAGCAGAAAGCTCTTCTTGAATCCACACTAAATTTACTTTGTTTCAAAAACTACAGCATGTTACACTTCGTAATAGTGCAAAATAGACATCTCAGTCTAGTGTTGAAAATACTCAGTTTCACTTCTTTCTGGTAACTGATTGTCTGTATACTTAGCTTTGGATGACAGTCAAGATTAAGAAATATTTAACCACTGAATGCTACATCTGACCAATCAGAGTCATCTACTTTAGAGAGCCACATAATAAAATGCAATAATTATACTTTCTTCTGTGCAATAATTATACTTTCTTTCCTTTTGAAAAATAGTTTTTGGACAGAGCATTGACAAAAATACAGAAGAAAATGAATAAAAATGTGGTCATAACGATAACCCTGTGTCATCCTCTCCTTATATTCAGGGCATAGTGAAGCCGAAGAGCTGAGAATATGTGCACAGCTGGAATGGAACAGTTCATCGATATTCCAGGAAACATTCCTGTGCTGTCACTATGAAAGAGTAAAGAAAAGGTAAAGGTTATAAATGTATCAAAGACCAATATACAGGCAAACATACTAAGCACTATAAAGCAATAATATGACTTGACAATCGTGGTTAATGATTCGACTGAAAACTTGTCATATGAAATATTCCTTCGTGAGATCAATGAAGTGTCATTTTATAATAAATAATAAAAAATGCATATATTCAGTTTATTCATGCCAGAGCAAAGAAACTGCAAGCATTTTTTAATATTTATTTATATTTTTAATATTTTATGTTCATGTTTTTAGGTGAAATGGTTAACTTCTGCAAATGACATACATAAAATGCAAACTCTGGACATTTTATATCATTTTATAAACATTACATTTTGTGGGAAAAGTCGGCCGTTCTTGATCCTTTGAGCTTTTTTGAAAGGTCTCAGAACTAAATTGACTTGGCAGGTCTTAATCTAAGTCAGGTGATGACAATTCCAGAGCTTAATGAATACTGTAAGTCTGAGTCCCTCAGGATGTTTTGGATACGCTAAACAACTGTGGGTTCCTCTAAGGGGCTAGCAGAGGATGAGAAAAACAGACTCGTACAAAGCAGAGGAAGCCCATCTATATGCTTCCTGCCTGCAGTTTTCATGGTTTGTAATGTAATTAAAGTAATGGACTTTAAAAGGGAATTTTGTCATATAAAATATTAGCAGAAGAAATAGAACTTCTTGTACACTTACATCAAGAACTGTAATGTATAATCCTCACATCAATACAAAGGACATGCAGGAAGATTTAGGGGTTTATGAAAAAGAAAAGAATGTGAAGAAAACCAAACGCCAGTAAATAGGAATGGGGGGAGGTTGGTTAAGCTTTGGAGTCGTATGGTAGCCTGTAGATATGAGAGGAGGAAAGAATGAATGGATTCTCCATCAACATATTCAGGAAGTACTGATAAGCAAGAAATAACAAGACAAAAATCCAAAACATACCTCCATGAAGTACCTCACAAAATGAAAGATTGTAACAGTGGCCTTATTATTGCGAATCTATAAAGGAGATCTTAAGTATGCAGTGGATGAATGATGAGCGTAATAAGATTTCTAAAATAGAAGCACTCAGCAATAGAAAGAATAGAAACTTTGCTGCGTAAAAGAAATATTGGAGGTTATAATGTCTGCTAAAATGGATATTACTGAAGCTGATAATGTCAAACATTTGCACGTTCCACATTCAGTTATTTGTAATTAGAAATTGTCATATTTTTTATTTGAATTTATTGTATTATTTTATTTATTACATTTCTGAAAATAACTGCATTGTCATTCAGAGAAAAGTGTATGTGTGTTAGCATGCAGTTGAAAAAAACATATGAAAATGTAATATATGACATACCAAGATATTGCAATATACTATAAAGTGATGTATAATGATGTAAGTTGTAAGATGTAAGTACACTATACAGTATATACAAAATATCTGTATGTTTATATACGTTTTTGTAATACATTTTTAAAGACATGTCTAGGTTTTATATTTAGTATTAAAAAAGTATTTACTTATATATTTTACCAACATGTTTTAAGGATGCAAATACATGTACATGACATATATGTCCAAAAATGTGCATAATTTTTTTTACTATATGACAATATGTTTTATACACAGAAATGTAATGTATGTGCATATAGGCCTATTGCATGTGTGTATGGGAAGAGCAAGGAGTTGACACAAAACATTTTGCTTCGGGAATCATGGTAAACAAACTTTTCTCTTTTTTCAGACAACAAAGAGGGGACATAAAATTATCAGTTAGTAAAAACATAAAACAATCTGTCATCTTTAACACACATTGCCGCTGTTTATGTTTTGGATTTATAGTCTCACATTTTGTTCCACACAATCTATTCCAGGATGCATCCTATCTGCGAGATGTCAGATCCCACAAGCATGAAATGTCCATATTAGGGGAATATATAAAAGAACAGTTGCAGATGCATTGAGCGCTGAGAAGTTGAAAGGTCACAGAGATGTCTGTGTTCTAGAGAACAATAACCCCACTGACTTTAACTGTCAGTTCATGCTGAGGTCCAGGTTGAGAATAAAGACACCACACATACACTTTTGACCCTCCCTCTCTCGAGATCTCCATTCCCTTCCCCATATTCCTTTTTAAAAACACTTGTTTACCATCCCACTACCCTCATTTCTGTCGCCCAATCCTACATCCACCACCTCATTAGTCTCGTCTTCATTTCCATTCTCTCTTCATTCTTGTGGTTCCATCCTCAGATGAGACGTCACATTCGTTTCCCCACAGACTCCAGTCATCATGACTGTTTCCCCTTGACTGCAGTTTTCCATCAGACCAGAAGGCCAGGAGGCCAAATGCTCATCTCAAACCAAAATCACTTTTTCCTGTTCACACATAACGCCACCATTGTGGAAGAGAGATGGGTTGTGGAACAGAAAATGACCCCCCTGTTCATGGGTCAGAAATCCATGCAGCACTTCATTACTTCACAACGCTTTCCTCGGTTCAGACTCTCTCTTTGTGTCACCTTTTGTGTTCAAATCAGCTTTATTGACCTCAGTGTAATTCTGTCTTGAAAGGAACCACAAAACTGGGTCTTGGGTTAATAATTACATTAAATGCTTGATTATTTCTATTAGCACAGTAACCCTGCTGTTTAAAATATTATGCATGCATGCATTTCCATAATAGATCCAGCAACCTGAATGAAGTCATGAACGGATGTTCATTATTGTTATGCAAGCCAACAGCAATAAACAAAGTCATTATCTTAACCAGTATGTTCACCTTGTTTTCCAGTAAATTAGTTTCCAGTAATTCAATATACTTTGAGTAAAATTGTATACAATATGATATAGATATAAAAATATGTTTATGGCAAAGATGAATGTTTACTTAAATTGTTTGTGGAAACAGAGGTCTTTTTCTTTTCAGGCTCTTTATTGAATCAAACCTACAAAAGAACAGCATTTATTTGAAATAGAAATCTAATGTCAATGTTTTGATCAATGTAATGCATCCTTACTGAATAAAAGGATTCTTTTTTTTTTCAAAAAAAAAAAAAAAATCTTACCGACTCTAAACCTAACCCTAAACCTCACTACATTTCAACAGATTTATATTTAAAACTAGGAGGGAAAAAATACTTTTTGCTTGTGGGGTAAGAAACAGTTCAATTGCAATTTTAAAAATGGGAGAATATTATTCAAAAGCAAGGCAAAAATACTGATACAACTAATACCAACACCACTGCTTGTTCAAACACAACAAAACTCCTACTCAGTGATGCTCCTACTCAAATTCCAATCCATTCAGTGCTCACATGGTTCTGATTTGGATAAATGCTTGTTTCGATCAACTAGTGAAGAGTTGTTTGTTTTTCTATCATCACAAATTGCTGGAAAATAGTTTGCTTTCCTTTTAATCTAAACATGAAACAAACTTGGATATGTACTGTGTGAGTTATTCAAGATCTGTTCAATTAAAGCTTCTTTGATCATAATTTTCCCACAGGAAAAAAAAATCTCATGGCTTCTGTTTAGATTTTTTTGTTTTGTTTTTGTCCTCTGTTGTTTGTTGAAACAAACTTTGTCTTCCATATTGTTTTCTTTAATTTCATCTTTTTAGCATTACAAATTCATTTTACTAAGCTTACAGTCTCATAGCTCAGTTAGATTACAGCTTTAGTGTTTGTTTAGAAAGCATAATATTAAACACATCACAACACTCCTGTAATATTTGTGTTGCAATATTTCCCAGACATCTGTGGTGGATTTTTAAATGAAAGTCTTAAAAAAAAAAATTCTCTCTTATCTAAAAATAGCTCAGCTCTAGTTGTGAAATCATGCAAGTTACATCATGACCATGATGAAAAGTCATATTTACACCCTGCATTGTCAGTCTGACTTTACATGAGGTCAAAATTATTTTCTCTTTGGCCTCTTTTCCCAAAAGGCATTGCTGCAACAGTCATGCTCAGAGTCAGAGAATGAATCTCTCAGCATAAGTCAGAATATGCGTAATGGAAACCAAATGACTCAACAGCTTTTAGCCAGTGTCCATATTTCATTTGGCAATGTGAAAAATTAAGTTATACTGCTGGTGTGTGAGAAAGTGCATTGCCTGTTGTGAGCACAATTTCAGCTTGGTCTCATCTTTCAAATCCAAAGGGCACAATTAAGCCTAAAAAAAAATATGAATAATGTAATCTAAGAAGTTGAATTTAATATTAAATATATTAATTTAAATACAGGTCAATATATTGTCTACGGTTCAACCTGGGGGGAAATACTTAGTAAAATAGCAGTTCAAGTGTTCACCGATATTTGGAAACAAAAAAAAACAAAACAAAAAAACACTTCTCACTTCTATGTTTATGGAATTTGAAGAACTTGTGTCACCCAGGGCAAATCAATCAAAACTGCACACACAGGTGCTGCTTTGCACTTGCTTTTCCCCATGGTGATTAATAAACCATGTCTTTTTAGTTGGATCTGTTTACACAGTCATACTAGCCCCGAGGTATTGTGAATCAATGTCACTCCTGTTGAGCAACTCATGACAGGTAACAGCAGTGTCCTGAGAGACACCCATTATTCCAGTCAGAATCAAAACAGAGGAGTGTTAATAGCACTACAGTCTTTTACTTCGGAGAAAGTGCTGGTCTGAAGTGAACGATGGTGACAGCCAGGCCTGAGACGTAAGTGAGTAGGTCCATCTAGTGGGCAAAAGTGTAAGCAAGCATAGAATGAACCTTAGACCAGTGTTCTGCTGTTCTGTGTTCAATTACATCAGCTTACACTACTGTTTACAAGTTTGGGGTCAGTAAGACATTTTTTCCATATAAATTCATACATGTTTCAGCAAGGATGCGTTAAATTGATCTTAAGTGAGAGTAAAGACATTTATAATCTTACAAAAGATTTCTATTTCAGATCATCCTGAAACATGCATCTTTGGTTTGCATTAAAAATTATCCAGGGCAGCTGTTTACAAACATTAATAATAAGAAATGTTTCTTGAGCACCAAATCAGAGTGATTTCTGAAGGATCATGTGACACTGAAGACTCTGAAAATGCAGCTTTGCCATCACAGAAATATTAATATTTCACATCATTAATGTTTTTACATACTGATGAAATAAATGCAGCCTTGGTGAGCAAAAAATAAATAAATAAAATAAAATCTTACCAACCCCAAACTTTTGAATAGTAGTGTCCTGACATAAGTGCAACATGTTAAACTCTTGAGTTGAATAATACCTGCTCAAAAAATGTTGTGAAATGTATATAATAATAAATCACCAATAAAAAAAATGACATTTTCATCACTCAGTAACCTTAATGTTTTTGCAAACCTTATTTTTTCCATGGAACATGTTCATTACCATACAATGTCATTAACTAGGTGACCAATGAGTTTCAAGCTCCAAAATTTATGGGAAAAAACACCCAAAAAGTTGTTATATATGTGAGAAAAGAACAAGATGTGCCAGCATTTATTTATTTTAAAAAAAGAAACCTGCCACAGCTCTCAAATATTATTTACCTTTGTGTTTATTCAAATAAGGTACATCAAGATTACCATAGGGAGAAGGATTTTGGTGAATACTTTTGTGAATTTAAATTTTGGGCTGTCCTTTAGACAAAGCTATCATGACTTCAGAACACTTGGAAAATGGCATGTGTGGCATTATTTGGACTACTGTAATGGACTTTTTATGATGCTTTCATTGTTAAAAATAGATTATTATAACACCCTCTGATCTACAAAAACAAGGAAAATCACATAGTTTTGGAACAATATAAGGGTGATGAATGATGACATTTTTGGGTGAACTATCCCTTTAAATCACTCTCCAGTTGCTCCTGCTGTCAGCCTTAACTTCCGTTGTCAACATCAAATCAGAATTTTCATGCCTTTGTAGCAGGAATTCTCTCCATGTTTCTCCTCAGCGCTTTGTTCAGTGTGTTTAAAATGACATCTTTGTTGTTCAGAATGTTGTAGGTGGTGAGGTTGCTCAGCTTCTGGAAATCCTCAGGTTTGTATGTAAGGTTGAGAGTGAAGAATGGACAGAACATACTAGTGAAGTCAATATCAAAATCTCCTTCCTTCATCTCTGCCTTACCCTCTCTCTTCACTCCTGCCACACAAACAAACACAACTGCTTTTAGTTGATATAAAAAATTTAATTGATAGAGTTGTGGTATTCTATGCCAGACTCAAGTGCAATTATGAATTAACTGAATGCCTTTTTTGTTCATATGATGAAAATCAGTGGGGTCCAATTATGTTTGGGATTCCACTGACAATAATTGCATGGACAAAAACAGATGAAACATTATTCAAATTATCTAAATGATGGTAGAATGTCCATTTTTGAGTGAACTACTGCTAAAAATTATGGTAATAGTTAAGGTTACAGTTGGCGGTACTCACCAGGAGACTTGAACTGCCTAAATGAGACATTGAACAAGGGAAAGTGAAGCACTATGGGAACATCTGGATTCTCTTTATCTTCAAACACATAAACTTCCCAAATCGGCTCAGACTCCAACTTTTTATAATCGATCTTTGGAAATGAAATCTTGCGATCAGCACAGTACTCCTGAGTTTGCTTTATGACCTATAGACACACACAGAAACAACAGAATCTTATTTTCTTCAAGATCATTCTCCTCATAATCTGCTATGTCTTTGTGGTCTCCTCATCATAAAGAGAAGCCATAGTCCTATGAGACAATGATGAAAGGCTGATGTTTAATGACATGATCTCTAATAAAATCTGGGTTTTGGTTTTGAAGCAAAGCCTGATGAAGCACTGATTTAGAAATAGACAGGCCTGTAGTGCTCCTTATACTCACCAGGTGGAGCCAGAAACCCCTGTGATGCAGAGCACTTAGGCCTCCAAATGTGCCAGTCATCGCTCACTGAAAATGGAGTGTTTTTTTGTGTTTGTTTAACAAATATTTCCAAGTCAGTTTTTTTTTCATGGAAACCTGAACTTGCCCTGCTAAAGATTCTAACACTGTATGTGTAAAATATACTGTACAGTCATACAAATGTTGTGAGATTTATCAAATGAAAGAAGCATATACAAGTTTTTACTTAAGAAAATATGTACATCTATTAATTATTTTAATACGTGTAAGTAGGTTTAGCTGCATATAGCTTGCAGTAGCTTATACTGAAATATAATGTTAGATGAATATCAATAAAATACCACAATCCTTTGTAATCTGTTCTTTTTAATGTATCAAAACTCTTACCATCAGCAGTCCATTAGAGGAGTATGGTTCAGGATTCTCAGAGCTTGAAAAAGAAAAGGAATGGATAAAGTGACAGATTAGTTCAAACTGATGTAATGGTGATGATTTTTTTTAATAAGGAGGAAGAGGACAATTACTAAATAATGTGCACTACATGGTTAATAACACCACCATTATTGTTTTCAATTGATAATATTTTCACTCACCTCAGGTTATTTTAAACTCCACCCACAGCTCACTCTTTTTCTGGAAAATAAGTACATCATAATCAGACTGATGGATAGGATCACACCAGTCAACATTTGTAATGCTTGACCTTCTACCTGATCATCTAAAATGAAGCATTTTGTTTGCTTTTGTCCAGGTGTGAGGTTATTGATGTCGAATAGGATGGTGGAGAAGTAGTCATCTTTCGTTAACTTGTCAGCATCAAATATGTGGAATTCCAGAATGTTCTGAGGAGACGAGAACAAAGTGGCGAGTTTATTTTAGCTCAAAAGCTCTCACTTTCTCTATACACTGGTTTGCAAAATAGAATTTTGACCATCTCCACCTTTTTCCTATGCCCTATGCTTTGCATGAATTATGTGCATAACTTCTGTTAAACTGTTAACAATCAGCGAATTACTGCACTGTGAATGCAGTAATAAGCTATTTTTAAAAACTGGGTACAATGAAGTGTCATTATTCTATTCATTCATTACTTTTTACCAGGGCAATGGAACAAATTTAGCCATTGGCCGACAATTTAGCAAGTTTCTTGGGATATTTTGGGGATCAAAGTTAGATTACATAATTATACTAATTACTCGTATAGAATTACTTTGCTGTTATTCCAGCATTTCACTGTTAGTGACATCACCAGCATGTCGTTCATCACTTGTTATTCAAGAACAATGTGGGTGGAGAATCACTTCATGCTGTCAGCTGAGATTGAAAGGGCAAGGCACAGTGGCAACAAAACCTTTCAGTCATGAAAACGTCTCGGGTTACTTATGTAACCATGGTTCCCTGAGAGGGAACGAGTGTCAGAGTTTTCTCGCAACTGTCTGAGCAGATTTGCTCACCTTGACTCCACTGTGAACTCTGAAATGAAACGTTTCATTCCTTTTTGGTGCATTACTGTTTTTCACAGTCTTGGTGCGATGGCAGTATTATGTGTTTGTGTGCCTTTGCTGAATTTGATTTACTGCATACTACAGACTTCATCTAAGGTTCCAGTACGGCATGAACTCTTTCTGTGAAACACAATGAAATTAAACTGGTTTAGACAGACGTAGCAGTATTTTCATCTGAATTTGTAACAGCAACATGTGAAGATGTAAATTGGCATGGAACATGTGAATTCAAGTGAACTCTCCAGGCTATACTAAAATGTAAACATCTTTGAAAATAACTAAATAAATTGATTTGATATATTTCACTGTATTGTTTTTCATATAAATTGCATTCATTAACATAAGAAAAAAAAGTGTTAAATTTAACTTAAAGTGTTTTGCTCTTGCTTTTTTAAATCACAAATTCTCAAATTGATTCAGAAATTAAACTAAAAAAATTATCTGTTTTATAAAGTGTCCAAATAAATTGCCAAACGCAACTATTTTCTTCTTTCCAAAAAGGAGCTCAATAGGTTAACACATTAAGTACAAAAAAGAGAAAGATTTATTACCCAAGAACTTGCTTTCCTGAATCCTGATTGGGAATCCCTGTCATAACGGATCCTTGATCAAGCTCCTAAGGCTTGTTCACAAAGCTGCTATTTGTGGTTTTAAACTAAAATAGCAATGCTACAAAACAAGTAGGTTAATAGTCAAGTATCTGTGAGCTAAGGTACCTTCAGCATTGTTGTTTTCTCCTCAGCAGGCCTACAGTGAAATCTCAAAAAGATAAAAAGAAGATCTCACTAGTCAAAGTGAAATATGATACAGAAAGCCTGAGAGACTTGTTTATCTCCAGCCCTTTGCACCCTGATAAAATATTTGATGGTGTTTTGTGTTTAAAGTGTTTAGGGTGGAATCAAAAATTCTCCTCCCTCTGTTTGCAATCATCCTCCATCTCTATATTAATATATTGATGTTATTATATGTGTGTGTGTGTGTGCGTGCGTGCGTGCGTGTGTGTGTGTTTTCGGCGGAGAAACTTCTAAAATCTTCTTTGGATTTCGAGATCATTCAACTCCCTATCATTAAACTCCACAAGAATGCTCTCAAGAATGTTTTCAGTAGTGTGGTTTGTTTGTATAGTCGATTTGTTCATGCCCTTGCAAAGCCTGCTTTTAATCCAGGGAAGATTTTAGAGTGCTATACTGAAACTAGTTATGTCATAGACGTGAAGTGCATAGATATGGCACACCCCAAGGACACTCTATAGGGGAACAATAGGGAATAAGCTTCAGTTTAAGTAAATGAGTCACATTGGCCCGAATTACCTGCTATATATTTTATGTGTGGAACACCACTCATAATATGTGTGTCTACTACCTGATCACAGAGAAACACAGCAAAAAAAAGGGTGCATTATCGTCTCTCAATTTAAATGAGTCATATTGGCCAGAAGAGACTGCCATGTATTGGAATACAAAGTCTGTGCTTAATTAGCTAATCAGAAATAATTTTGCACACTAGTGATGTCTGCAAATAAATGCCAAAGCAGTGGTCTTAACCTACTAATACTGTTTTTGTTGTTAAAAATTGCTGCCTAAACATAAAAATAAAAAAAAACTAGTGCCAACATTACAACCAACAAAGTTACAAAAACCAAGTTTATTGCACTTTTTTGAACACTTTTAATTTAGTTACTGATGAAGAACAGCAAGTTGAAATGACAAAAATGATTGTGACAAGTTAAATGGACAGAAACAAAGATGCTGTTTTAAAAAAGTAGTGATTGTCAACTTTTAAAAAGAAATAATGTGAAGCCAATATTGATTAGTATATTATAGCAAACTTGTTAATTTAATAATATGATAAAATTATTGTTATATATTAAATATGTTAATGTAGAAGAATATTATTTTAATTTAAATTGTATTTTGATCAAATAAATGCAGTTTTGGTGAGCATAAGTGACTTCAAAAATGACAAAAAAGCACCAAGAAAGTTGCAATATATGTATGGAAAAGAACAAGATGTGCCATTATTTACGGAAAACCTTCTCATAGCTCTCAAATATGATGTATTTTTGCAAATAAGGAGCATCAAAGTTGCTATGATGAAATGACCAATGATGCCACACTTGGAAAATGGCAAGTATGGCATCATTTGGACTACTGTAATGGACTTTTTATGATGCTGTATATCATGTTTTGAGCTTGGCAGTCCCTGGTCACCCTCACTTTTATTGTTAAGAATAGATTATTGCATTAACCCTCTCTGATTTACAGAAAAAAAGGAAATGACACAGTTTTGGAACAATATGAGGGTGATGAATGATGACATTTCTGGGTGAAGTCAAATATATACAAAAATCACTCTCCAGTTGCTCCTGCTGTCAGCTTTAACTTCTCATCTCAATATCAAATCAGAATTTTGACGCCTTTGTAGCAGGAATTCTCTCCATGTTTCTCTTAAGCGCTTTGTTCAGTGTGCTTAAAATGACATCTTTGTTGTTCAGAATGTTGTAGGTGGTGAGGTTGCTCAGCTTCTGGAAATCCTCAGGGTGATACGTAAGGTTGTGAGTGGCGAATGGACAGAACATACTAGTGAAGTCAATATCAAAATCTCCTTCCTTCATCTCTGCCTTACCCTCTCTCTTCACTCCTGCCACACAAACACACACAATTAGTTCATAAAAATACACTTTGTAATCTATTATCTTCATGCAAAGGTTGAATCTCTATCTAAGATTCTTAAAGGAATAGTTCAACCAAAAATGAAAATCATTTGCCATCATTCATCCACACTTATTATGTCATTCAAAATCTGTATGACTTTCTTTCTTCTGCAGATCACAGAAGATGAAAGTGCCTCAGTGTTTTTTGTTCATACAATGAAAGTCAATAGGGATCTACTTGACTATAATTGCATGGACAAAGCAGTTAGAATATTTTTCAAATTATCTACTTTTTGGTGAGTAGATGATGCTAGAATTTAAATTTTGGGGTGAACTATCCCTTTAATAACACTCACCAGGAGACTTGAACTGCTTGAATGAGATATTGACCAAGGGAAAGTGAATCACTATGGGAGCATCTGGATTCTCTTTATCTTCAAACACATAAATTTCCCTAATCGGCTCGGACTCCAACGTTTTGTAGTCAATCTTTGGAAATGGAATCTTGCGATCAGTGCAGTACTCCTGAGTTTGCTTTATGACCTATAGACAAATACAGAAAAAACAAAATTACATTTCATCCCATTCTCCTCATAATCTGCCATGTCTTTGTGGTCTCCCTCACCTTGAAGTGGTCCGGGTCCCAAGCGTAGTTCAGAGACAGAATGACGTCTGCGCGTCTGTTAGAGCGTAACACAGGAGGGAATCCTGACTTCAGGACAAAAGCAGTGTCCACTAGGCCAAGTGTGGCGTCTGCTGGTGTCAGGGAGTTTGGGAAGGCGTCTGGATGTGTGTCTGCAGAAAGTCCACTTTATAATTTACCATTTCCAAGTTTGATCAAACTGAATCAAAAGGGGAATCGCACTAATTAGGCTGTACTCGACAACATAAATGATGTTCTGACCTTTCCATGTGGTGAAGTCACAGTTCTCACTGTAGTTCCTGTGCAGGTGGAAGCCTCTAAGGAAGTTGAATACTTGACTGATAATGGGGCGGCTGGTCAGAAAGTTGCTCAGCTTTTTTGCCAAATTAGTCATAGGGCTGACCTGAAGTGTGTCCGACGTTGATGGTTTGTCATCTTTGTCTACAGATAAGGGAGGATAAAAATTTTTCATTGTTTGCATATATAGGTGCATCTCAATAAATTAGAATGTCGTGGAAAAGTACAAATTCAAACATAAAACAGAATATTTGCCATCACAATATTGTAATCACAGCCATCACAGCTGGTAATTACTTTTTAATTAATTTACTTTTTGGGGGGAAAAAATGTGGTAGCACTTTAGTATAGGGACCAAATCTCACTATTAACTAGTTGCTTATTAGCATGTCTATTATTAACATATTGGCTGTTTGTTAGTACTAATAAAGCACATATTCTTCATGACTATATTCTACATCCCTAATCCTACCCAATACCTAAACCTAACAACTACCTTACTAACTATTAATAAGCAGCTAATTAGGAGTTTATTGAGGCAAAATCATAGCTAATGGTTTATTAATGGAGAAAATAAAGTGTGACCAAAAATGTTCAGGAAAAACTTTAACTTGCTGATTACAATCTTAGAGTTGTTTTAGACACTTGATTGCATGTTTTATTATTTATTTATTTAATTTATTTCTACTGTCTTTGAAATATGGTTAAAGTGTAATGCCAAATGCATTGTATGGATTAAGTTAAAATTTAGTACATTTAAATTATATTAAATGTAATATCAAATAACACACCACATTTAAAATAATCAAGTACTTTACATGTGCTTGTTAGTCAACACATCAGAACAGTTGTACTTATTTAAAGCACGACAAAAGAATAAAACATGTTTTAAAATGTAAAACATTTAATTTGAGATCATTACAAATTAAGTAAAAAAGTAATTAAAGTGTACTCGCTTTAAGTACACTTAAGTGGACTTTTATTTCATTAAAGGGGTCATATGATGCGATTTCAATTTTTCCTTTCTCTTTGGAGTGTTACAAGCTCTTGGTGCATAAAGAAGATCTGTAAAGTTGCAAAGACTAAAGTCTCAAATCCAAAGAGATATTCTTTATAAAAGTTAAGAGTCAACCACGCCTACCTAAAACGGCTCGTTCTAACACGCCCCCACATGTCTACGTCACGATGTGGGAAGATTTGCATAACCCCGCCCAAATGTTCACGCAAAGAAAGAAGGCGTAACTTTTATTCTTGCTGTAGTATTGTTGCTGCCGCCATGTCGTGAAGACGCTGTGTTTCGTTGTGAAAGTGAAACTACTTTGTTTGGCCTTCCAAAAGAGGACGATATCCGCTTCGTCATGCCTAGAGCTGATCCATGCTGGTCACTGAGGGAATACATCAACTTCGCGCTGTGGATCGCCGGATCGGCTTTCAGCCCCCAGCCTCCGCTCACTCTAGCCCGCCGTGTGTTTCGTTGTGAAAGGGCCGCTGATGATTCAAACTCAAAAAGAGTTTTGAGCAGTGTAGAGTAGCGCTTGTTTGTCATTTCTCCGATCACAAATGCAGACATGGTTTTATGTTTACGCGGCGCAATGCAACACAACGCGTAAAAAGACAGTATAAGTCATTATAATCCATAATTATGTCCCCACTGGATGCAACAAATGCCTCGTTTGTAATGGGTTTTCATGTTTTTGTCTCGTCTCTGGCCGGACAGGGCATCACAGTATGGTAAGGGGCGTTAACATTTCCGTCACACGCTTGAGGTATTCGGCCAATCACAACGCACTGGATAGCTGGCCAATCAGAGCACACCTCGCTTTTCAGACCGATGAGCTTTGTAAAAATCGACGCGTTTCAGAAAGGCGGGGCATAGAGGAGAAACAATAATGTACAGTATGTGGAAAATAATGTGTTTTTTTTTTACTTTAAACCGCATAAACACATTTCATTACACCAAATACACTAAATAATGTTATTTTTAGCAACAACATATGACCCCTTTAATGTTATGTTATCTGCAAGTATAGATTTTTTTTTTTCATCTAAACCACACTGCTAGTGCATATTCAGAACAATTTAGCATACTGCTTCTTCACAAGGGTACTCAAGGGCAACCAAACTTTTGAGAAGCTGCACAGGGATTATTTGCTCAGGTGGTCTTACTCATTGTCCCTGCCTTCTTTTTACCTGTCTGATTCACTTCTTCCCCAACTTTGCTGGCCCAGGATGGAATCACTCCAGTGACAGCACTCCAAAGCTGAGTCAGACTCAGAGAGAAAACACTGCTCCATATCCCTGCAAACACAACACATTTTGAACAATATGAATACAACTGCCAGTCATTATCTATAACTTAAAATTCATTCATCAACCTTTAGAATATTTACACTTATTTACCCAATAGAGAGTAAATTCCAGATTCAGGGAGTTTTTTGATCATGTGGCCGAGGTAATATTCACTCCCAAAGTTCTGTGCAGGTATGAAGGCACCATATTTGGTAAATCCAACCTCATATGGGGTGAACTCACACCATTCTGAATGAGAAAAGAACAAAGAGAAAGATGGACAACATATCTACAGTAAATACTTCTAATTGCTCTTAATACAAAGAATTGATCTGTTAAGGAATAAGCATAATTAACTTATTAAACATAATGGACCCTTATGTTGTAGGACAGGAAGCATCAAGCAAATTAAACCAGCCAAAGTAAATTAAAATCCATTCTTACCAGTCTCTATGGTACATCCTGTCTTGCCATTCTTCATGTTGAGAGCTGTGTAGATGGGAAAAGGGTTCTGGCCCTTTGATAGTGCCATCTGCTGGTCAGATAGTGTACCCATTTCTTTCTGAGGAAGAAAATAATTTCTGAAGTTTCTGATGGAGAAATGTATTTGCATTTATTTTTGCTTAAAATGTATTTTGCCTCTGTGATATCAAGGGTGTTTAGTACCTTCCCTTGGATGAGGTATTCTATAGCCAGACCCCACATATCGACAAGAGATACTTGGTGTCCTTCTTTCTCTCTCTCTTCCATCTTCTTTTTGTAGTGCCGTAGCTGCTCAATGGAAAATATACTAAACACGCTTTTTGAAATCTCCTTTTTTACAGACTCCAAAACCACATTTAGGTCATTGTTTGACCAGTTAGCATCACCATAAAGAGAAGCCATAGTCCTATGAGACAATGAAAGAAAGTTTGATGTTTAATGACATGATCTCCAATAAAATTTGAGTTTTGAAGCAAAACCAACTGAGAACCACTATTTTAGAGTTGGACGGGCCTGTAGTGCTCCTTATACTCACCAGGTGGAGCCAGAAATCCCTGTGATGTAGCTGACTGTATCAAGAAGCTGGAGTTTCTGAAGAGCTCTTAGGCCTCCGAATGTGCCAGTCATTGCTCTGGTCCCGCCGCCAGAACACACAACAGCCACCAATGGGACCTGAACAGTCACATCAGTCTTATAAATATATATATAAGCTTCTAGTGTTGTCTGCTTCCAGTTATTTTTAGCTGTACAACCCGTTAAATTGGTTGATATTGCAAACTGGTATTTCTTATTTTAATGTATTGTTGTAATTATAAACTATTTGTATAGCAAATAGTTTTGCCGTTTCTTGCGCTTTTGTTATTTTTTTTACCTAATGTATTGGAATTCTCGCACATTCAAAGAAAATAGCATATATCTGTGATGCATAAATTAAATGATTAATAAAGAAATACATGAATTAATTAAATTACAATTATTATATAAATTAAATTAAAATTGATGGGAACAATAGGAAGTGTGTGTCTGTTGAATGTGTTTATACTCAAGTTTGTGTTTGTTTTCTTGCCTTGCTGGGTTCAGGTGCAGAGCTGAGATTCAAAGCTTTCTGAAGAGCTTGTGACACGACTTTCCGTCTTTTGACCAGAAAATTATTTTCTTCCATTGAAATATCAAAATCCAGACGCACATCCAACTTTTCATCAGAGCTTCAAAACACACACACACACACGATTATTCTGAGAGATGAAAGGAATCAGATTGAAACCAGTTGAGGAAATGTTGGTGGTTTACAGTGCTTTGTCTCATTTAACTATAATCAATTACACAGTTAAAATCATTCAGGTTTGGTTTATGGATTACATGCCAAAGCACTTTCTTTAAACTGTTCCTAAACTAATTAGAGATAAGCCATTCAAATTATTTACCGGCCCTCTGTGCTTAGTTGCAGATCCACTTCATCCTAAAAGAGTTGCAGTTATTTAGCTGTTCTTTTTGAAACATTGAAAAAATACGTCTTCCAATTGAGTTTACCAGTACCCACCTTTCCAATGGGCATGGTGAGTTTAATCTGCTGTTTGTCTGGTAATGGTTTCATAGGGACCGATGACAGAATGTCTGCAATCTTTGGATTTATCCCGTCCACTTCTTCCCCAGCCTGGACAAACAACAAACATGCAAACACATAAACAAGCATTATACACTCTCTGTTAGTGATAGACATGCTTGATAAATTGATTTGGTAAGAAATCACCAGTTTAATCAATGACACACTTTTGGTGGGATGAGACTAAACTCAGTCTCCAGGTCTCGGTTGATGTAGTAGCGAATGGTCTGTGTGCAGCTGGGGTTTTCCTCAGAGCTTGGGATCAAACAGTCTTCCTTATAAGCGCCTCGCAGTTTTAACATCATGTCCTTCTCCACTGAGGTAAACAGAGGAAAATTTCACATCATTTTGGCACTGTTCTTAATGCAGCACCATAAAAATGAACAATGTCATATTTATAAAACCTAAAACTTTTATTTTTATTGTAGAATTTTACTGTTAATTATACTAATTAATTATACAAATACAATTTTCGCAAGCTTTCAGTGGCTATTATACAGCCTCATATATATTTAAATATCCGATTGAGGTTTGTTAAAAGTAGAGATGTACGGATCTAAACCCAGAAATAACCCAGTGTTCTTCTATTTACCATTAGACCGTAGACGTTTTTCCACCTTCACATCCAGTGCACAGAATGGACCTGCCTAAAAATTAGCAGGAAAATTCAGAGTGCTACTTAGTTCAACAATGATTTCCAAAGCTGTTATGTTTTATGCGCTGCTGAAGTATGTGTAAAATATAAAGTCATAAGAATGTTCTTACCATCAGCACTCCATTAGAGAAGTATGGTTCAGGCTTCTCAGAGCTTGAAAAAGAAAACGAATGGATAAAATGACAGATTAGTTCAGACTGATGTAATAGAGATGATTTTTTCATAAAGAGGAAGAAGACAATTACTACGTGGTTAATGACACTATTATTGTTTTCGATCGTTAACATTCTCATTCACCTCACAGTCGCCTCAAACTCCACCCACAGCTCACTCTTTTTCTGGAAAAAAGTGCATGACAATCAAAAAGACGGATGGGACTAAATCTATTAGTAATGCTTTTCTTTCATACACTGATTTAAAGTAATGGACACAGAATACTTCCACTTCAAAGACTTTGTAAAAATAAAATAAAATGATCTTCATCATCAAATGATATACCTACCTTATCATCTGTAATGAAGCATTTTGTTTGCTTTTGTCCAGGTGTGAGGTTATTGATGTCGAATAGGATGGTGGAGAAGTAGTCATCTTTCGT
The DNA here is from genome assembly GCF_001515625.1 of Sinocyclocheilus rhinocerous. NCBI lineage: Eukaryota > Metazoa > Chordata > Actinopteri > Cypriniformes > Cyprinidae > Sinocyclocheilus > Sinocyclocheilus rhinocerous. Next base: position 184,961 of record NW_015667273.1, read on the forward strand.
TAACGTGTCAGCATCAAATATGTGGAATTCCAGAATGTTCTGAGGAGACAAGAACAAAGTGGTGAGTTTATTTTAGCTCAAAAGCTCTACACTAGAGGATTCAAATATAATGTCAAAATTCTGCTTTGCAAACCCATCATATCACATGTATCACAACTAAGCATTTTTACTCAAGTTCATATAGTATTAATTACTTTAGAAAAGCAAAACTACTAAATAAAATCATTCTAGAATTCTGGTTTATAATACATGGCAGCAGTTCTGATAAAGCCATTGGGGGGAATATTTTGGGGATATAGATTAAGTAATTTTTCTTATTTGTATAGAATTACTTTGCTGTTATACCAGCATTTGACTGTTATTGGCGTCACCAGCATGTCATTCATCACTTTTTATTCAAGAACAATGTGGGTGGAGAATGCTGTCAGCTGAGATTGAAAGGGCAAGGCACATTCACAACAAAATGTTTTAGTTAAGAAAACCCTAATTAATAAACGCAAGCAATAATTTCCCTCTAAAAGAGTTTTCTTGCAAGTGTCCAAAGCTGATTTGCTCACCTTGACTCCACTGTGAACTCTGAAATGAAATGTTTCATTCCAATTTGGTGCATTACTGTTTTTCACTGTCTTCGTGCGATGGCAGCAAGCGCAGGCCGAGGGTAACTTTAAGACGACGTAGCAGTCACATTTAGACACTGAGAGAGAGCAAAGTCTGAGCTACACTAAGCACTTGTTATATGAAGTATGTAGTATGCAGTAAATCAAAGTCAGCAAAGGCAAACAAACACATAATACACCCAGAACACCTGATTTGAAGGATTTTTCATCACTATTTCACCACAAGTCACAAGGTTTTTGAGAGCTGATGGACTCACAAAGGTCATACGACCGATTGAATTTTCCCCGCTGCACTGTGACACTGAGGTTCCAGTACGGCATGAACTCTTTCTGTGAAACACAATGAAATGAAACTGGTTTAGACAGACGTAGCAGTATTTTCATCTGAATTTGTAACAGCAACATATATACTTTATGTAAGCTTATATGGAATATGTGAATTCATTTCACTCATTTGAAGTGAACTCTTCAGGCTGTACTTACTACAGTATACTATCACTGAAAAGAAAATATAGTGTAGAAACATTTTTTTACTGAAATTGCTGGTAAAGTTCATAAATAAATATTAAAAAGACAGAAAGTAACATTAAATTAAAAGTGAAGTTTGAAGGGAAAAACTGAAATATTTAAAATGTACCCCAATAAACTATGCATTTCAGTGTATTGTTTTTCATAATCATGTATTCAGCAAACAATATAACATTGTTGATAATGTCGTTCATTTTTGCACTTAATTTTTCATTTAAATGTTGCAGTTTTGCATTGCTATTGTTGTTATTACAATTGCACAAAAATATTTTTTTTATTATCTTAGCAAGGCAAGCAAATTAGTCTCGTCAGAAAGAGGTTTAAATTTTACTTGAAATGTTCTACTTTTCATTCTCATCCAAATAATTTTGAGTAAACATAAAAATATTTGTTTTACAAAAGTATTCAAATGAATTGCCAAATTCATCAGAGTCAAGTATCTGTGAGCTAATGTACCTTCAGCATTGTTGTCTTCTCCTCAGCAGGCCTACAAGTGAAGTCTCAAAATCAAAAGATGAAATGAAGATCTCTCTAGTCTCACAACTGAAATATAACACAGAAAACCTGAGAGACTTGTTTATCTCCAGCCCTTCGCACCCTGATAAAATATTTGATAGTGTTTTATTGTTTAAAGTGTTGAGGGTGGGATAAAAAAATTATCCTCCCTCTGTTTGCAATCATCCTCCATCTCTATAATATAGTGTTAATATGTTGAACTTAAAAAAATAGCTAAAAATATATTTGAAAAGATAAGTTATCAAACGGCTACATGCCAACATTACATATCTTGTCTGGTGTGGACTGTGTTTGATTATAAAAACAAAAGTGACACATCCAGGCTCGACTTTAAAAAAAAAACTAAGATTTCAGTTATATTGTAAGGAATGTTGTGTGTTTATGAAAACCCTCCCATGTCCATGAATACCAGCCTAGCCTTCTTTCATTCAAATGCACTGTTAGTCATCACACTCCTTCTGATTCATGGTCTAATCTGAGAAAATTGAGCTATTATAAACATTAACGTTGCACTGTTTGTTGTTATTTGCTCATTTTGCAGATGATTATGTATGCTTATTAAATGCTTCCATATAATGTGGAAAATGTTATAAAATAAGAGTCTGATTATCTGATAATCTGCTTATTCTAGATCTAGAATAAGGCCCTATCATTCAATTCCATAAGAATGCTCTTTTTCTGAATCTATAACAGTTTCATTTACTGGCCGTTGATGTTTTCAGTAGTGTGGTTTGTTTGTATAGCTGACATTTGCTCATACCTTGCAAAGCCTGCTTTGAATACAGGGAAGACTCTAGGATCCTAGTGTTATAGTGAAACTATTTAGTGACGTCTAGATGTGCAGTGCATAGATATGGCACACCCCAACGATACTCTATAATGAAACAATAGGGAATCACAGCAAAAAACTTCAGTTTCTTTAAGTAAATGAGTCATATTGACTACAAGAACCTGCCTCATATTTGATCATAATATGTCTCTACTACTGATATTGTTAAAATACTGTTGTCATGAGTGTTTCTTTAAACAGAAAAAAAGAGTACTGTGCTTAATTAGCCAATCAGAAATGAATCATTTTGTGCACTGTTGACATCAGGTTGGCTGGCATGTCTTTGGCCAGAGGGCTAATATCTAATAATGTCTGTCTGTCAGTAAAATAAAATAAAATAGTCTTTTAATGAATTAATTAGGTTTAACTGTGTTGCCAGATAAGTGGTCTCTAACCGTTTTTGTTGAAAATAAGAATCAAAATAGTGCCAAAGTTACAACAACCAAGTGAAGTTTATTGCACTTTTTAGAACACTTTGAATTACTGATGAAGAAAATAGAGTTGAAATGACAGAAATGACTGTGACAAGTTAAATGGACAGAAACAAAGATGCTGTTTTATTATCCACTTAAAAAAAATAATGTGAAGCTAATATCGAATAGTATAGCATCACAAACAATTTTTTCATTTAATAATATTCTTGACAACTTCATTTTAAGGATGCAGGTTTTCTTCACAGTAACGGTGCTGCAGATCACTGTTCTTCAGTCTTTCATGTTTTTTGTGATCCTGGTTTTGGTGTAGACGCTGAACTGGTCTTTCCTACAACTGCCTTCTCCTTTTTGCCTTGGCTATCATAACCTGTTTGCCTTTCTCTGTTTCGGTTTAATGCTTTGTTTAGCGCATTCAAAATGACATCTTTGTTGTTTTGGATGTTGTAGGAAGTGAGGTTGATGAGCCTCTGGAAGTCCTCTGGTGTGTAAGTCAATTTGTGGGTGAGATATGGGGAGGTGCTACTGTTAAATTCAACATCAACCGCTCCCTCCTTCTGCTCCTTCTCACCCTCCCTCTTCACTCCTAAACCACACACATACACAATTTTACATGAGCATTTTTACAATGAAGTGCATTCTTGGTTATTTGAGCTGATGTACCAAACAATAGCAATATCCAATCACACTATACTGCAGTTAAGCCGTTAAAAGTGCTTTAAATGTACCAAAAGTATGGCTAAATATTGTGAAGTTTTAAATATGCTTTTAAAATATATTAAAATTAAAAACATTTTTAAACAGTAAATTTCTCAATATTACTTTTTTACTGTATTTTGATCAAAAATGGCAGCCTTGGTGAGCATTAAAGATCCCTTTTGAACAGTAGTGTATATTGTCCATTTTTATGGATAAATGTATATTTATAGTAAAAAATATAGACAAAATCTATATAAAATATAAAATATACACAATATATATTTTATATTTATGTGTATTTACACAATATAACATTAACATTTTAACCATGTTTGAGGAATATAAATACAGTCCTGCCTTAGAAGCACTGTAATCCCTATTAGGAATATGGCAGATGGGATGTAAAGAGTGATGGTATTGCTTACCAGGAGCTTTGAACTGCTTGAATGAGACATTGACCAAGGGAAAGTGAAGCACTATGGGAGCTTCCGGATTGTCTTTATCCTCAAACATGTAAACTTCCTTCAGTGGCTCTGACTCCACCTTTTTGAAATCGATCTTTGGAAATGGAATCTTCCAATCAGCACAGTATTCCTGAGATTGCTTTATGACCTATTGGACACAAACAGGCATAATTGTTTATTTTTTTAAGTTCCTGATATTTGCATTTCAATCAAAACTTATATAATCTTCCTGGTCCTCACCTTAAACTGATCTGGTTCCCAAGAGTAGTTTAGAGACAGAATAACGTCCACATGTCTGTGAGAGCGAACCAAAGGAGGAAATCCTGCATTTACGGCAAATCCAGCATCTACTAAGCTCAGCACAGGATCAGCTGGAGTCATGGTGTTAGGAAAGGCATCTGGGTGTGTGTCTGTAGACAGAGCATGAATATTATGGATGACTCCAAACACTATCAGCTATTTAGGTATAAACAGCCTTGGTTATATTTCATACAATGACAGACATCCCCAAATTACATCCACACACATGGAATAACACTAATATAATATATAGTCCATCTGAAGAATAAATATAATAAACACAGAATGCACACTTGAAATGGTCAGTGGTATAAGTAGAGTTCTAGACCTTTCCATGCGATGAAGCCTGTGTTCTCATTGTAGCTGCTGTGCAGGTTGAAGCCTCTCAGGAAGTTGTACATCTGGCTGACAATGGGGCGGCTGGTCATAAAGCCACACAGCATTTTAGCAAAGTCAGTCACAGGGCTGATCAGGTATGTGCCAAGTGCTGTTGGTTTACTATCAGTCTCTTTACAGAAGAAGACAAAAAGACAATTGCATCATGTCACTGTATAATAATTAAACACAAATGTAACTACCATTCAAAAGCTTGGGGTCGGTAAGTTTTGTTTTTTGAAAGAAGTCTGATGAGAATGTAATGCATTTATTTAATCAAAACTACAATAAAACAGTAATATTGTGAAATATTGTCACAATTTAATCTTTAACATTGTATTTGTAAATAAAAATATGTTTTTAAAGGGGTCATATGATGCGATTTCAATTTTTCCTTCCGGGGTCCAGCCGAGTCCAGCCCGGGGTCGTCACATGTGGCAACACTGTTCCAGAACAGTTCAACCCAAATATTCAGATGTGTGCAGCGCATTTTATGGAGGACTG
>NW_015667273.1:190437-210835 GCF_001515625.1 Sinocyclocheilus rhinocerous
CCGTAATTATGTCCCCACTGGATGCAACAAATGCCTCGTTTATAATGGGTTTTAATGTTTTTGTCTCATCGCTCCGACCGGACAAGGCATCACAGTATGGCAAGGGACATAACATTTTCATCACACTCTTGAGGAATTCGGTCAATTACAACGCACTGGATAGCTGGCCATTTAGAGCACACCTCGCTTTTCAGACCGATGAGCATTGTAAAAATCGACGCGTTTCAGAAAGGCGGGGCATAGAGGAGAAACTATAATGTACAGCATGTGGAAAATAATGTTTTTTTTTAACCTTAAACCGCATAAACACATTTCATTACACCAAATACACAAAATAATGTTCTTTTTAGCAACGTCATATGACCCCTTTAAATATAATTTATTCCTGTGAAGGCTAAGCTGAATTTTCAGCAGCCATTATTCCAGTGTTCAGTGTCACATGATCCTTCAGAAATCATTGTCGATTTGCTGCTCAAGAAAAATTTCTTATAATTATCATGAAACTGTTAAGTTAGGGGTTAAAATGCATCACAAACTCTCACCTGTGTTACTCACTCCTCCTCCAGCCCAAGGCGTCCAGGAAGGTTTGACTCCTGTGGCAAGACTCCAGATATCTGTCAGATTTATAGAGAAAATGCTGCTCCACATTCCTTTAAAACCACACACAGAGTTTGGACTTATTAATTGTGACTGATTACAGTTTACATCATTTGCTTACAGCACAGGATCATGTTCAAATAGAGATGTAGATGTCTACTGGTCATAATAAGCAACACAAATTTTTTTAGATCCTGGGTGCAACATGCCACTTTCTCCTTCTCTTTCTTACGGCCTTAAATTTTTCTTTTGTTTCATGTTTTCATTATGTGCATAAACGCACATACACTCAATCTCACCTACAAGAAAGGACAATCCAGTTTCAGGGAGTTTCTTGACCATGTGACCGAGGTAATATTCACTCCCGAAGTTCTGTGCAGGTACAAAGGCACCATATTTGGGAAATCCAACCTCATATGGAGTGAATTCACACCATTCTAAACAGGAAACAGAAATAAACATAGGATTATTGATCTGTTATAAGCTCTTTTATTCGCAACATCAAGCTACAAGCTAATTGTTTATTACATACTCCTTACTTAAGCATACAGTGAACCTATTCTAAAATGTTCTGTAACTCTTTGGATAAGAAAATTATTTGCATGTGTTTATATCTTCAGAAGCAGTTGCTGAATAGTCTCTTATAGCTATTGATACTGTACATCACTTCACAGGAAGCTGATACCAAAATGTATCCAACAGTCATTGCACATCAGTCCAGCACTTGAAGAAGTTTGAATAATATAAAGGCAGTAAAAAAGGATTTGTACTTGACTGGTCACAATTATAAAGTACACAAGGTGCAACAGCTACAATGCAACATTCATAATTATACTTCTAATATAACCAAATTACATTTATTTTCATATTAAACATCACAACAGACATTTAATGCTTTTAAATGACAATTTATATTAATTACATGTCAAATAAAACATGAATGTATTATATATACAAGTATAATACAAAAACCTATGGTATTTTATATTAGATTTATTTACAGAATTATACTATCATACCTCGAGCTCCTCTAATATGCACGACTCAAGTGTCAACTATGTTTAATGACGTTGCAGTTTGTTCCGAATGAACGCATTTAATCAAATGGCATGAACTTCAACACAAACAAACTTTTGACTATATAAGAAAGTCTGGTTCACTTATTAGACAGTATGAGTTTATAATATGTAAACTGTCTGACAGATAGGTAAAAAAAAAAAATCAACCACATTGTAACGAATCAGCTCATGAGGAAATATGAATAATTAATCATAAGATGATATAAACACTATCTTGTTCAAACTATTGCACAGCAGTTTCTATGTACATGTACATATTATACTTAAGCATTTTGTAATATGTGTTTAGTATATTATTCCATGAACATACTGTATCTCTTAAAACAAAGCAGAACATACATTGACGCCCAATGACATCATGCCACCTTGACTCAAATAATGTGTGAGACCAGTATAGCAGGCAGTATCTACATCCTAAACAAATGATGTTATTTACAGAGAGCGCGCTTAAGCACAATTGTGTTTGTTTGACAGTTAATACTGCGGTATTATGAACTTACCGCCCATGTGTTGTTTATATACATTTTTTATATGTGAAGATGATTCAGACTTATGTCTTAGTCTGAAACAAGAAGCTGAATGGCACTTAAATATTTTATTAGTACATACCTGCATCTATTATACTTTCTGTTTTGCCATGCTTTAGGTTAACAGCTGTGAATATGGGGAGAGGGTTCTGGCCTTCAGACACTGTCCTCTGCATTCCAGATAGTGTACCCATGGGTTTCTATAAAATTAAAGTGTATTATATTGTGTACCAAATTTGAACACACAGTCAAAACAGACAAGCAAACACAATTTGTGCTTTTTTTTTTACCTTCCCTTGGAAAAGATACTCTAAAGCCAGACCCCACATGTCGATGAGAGACACAAGGTGTCCTTCCTTCTCTCGCTCTTCCATCCTCTGTTTGTACTCCTTTAGCTGCTCTAAGGAAAACATACTGAGTGCCTTTTTAGAGAGCTCCTTCTTTATAGACTCCATAGACTTGTCAATGCCACCCTTTGACCAGTTAGGGTCTCCATAAAGAGAGCCTAGGGCCCTGAAATAATAATAATAATAATTAATAATAATAATTTATGCATTTAGCAGACGCTTTTATCCAAAGCGACTTACAGTGCATTCAGGCTATACATTTTTTACCAGTATATGTGTTCCCTGGGAATCGAACCCACGACCTTTTGTGCTGCTAACTCAATGCTCTATCACTGAGCCACAGGAACATGTAATATGTTTATTATGAAATATGAGGATTAAACAAAAAACTTACAGGAGAAATGGCACACATGGTTTTTATCAGTCTGTATAGAAACAAAGTCATGTTTAAAAATACATTAAGACTCCTCATTCTCACCAAGCGGCACCTGAAACCCCTGTGATGTAGCTGACTGCATCAAGAAGCTGGATCTTCTGCAGACCCTGAAGGCTACCGTATGTGCTTGTTAATGCTCTGCTCCCACCACCAGAACACACCACAGCCACCACTGGGACCTGAGGAGTCACATCAAACACAGAATTAAATTTTAGTCTATTTATTGTTGGGTATTTGTATTCTATACAAACAATAGAATCCAAATTTGACTTTGCATATTGTACAGTAGGAAACCATCCCTCAGTTCTTTGCTGAGTATCTGGGTGATTTGTGCTTGTGTCTAAAGTACCTTGCTGGGCTCAGGTGCAGAGCTGAGTTTCAGGGCTTTCTGTAGAGCCTGTGACACGACTTTTTTTCTCTTCACCAAAAAATTATTTTCTTCCACTGGGATATCAAAATCCAGACGCACATCCAGCTCTTCATCAGAGCTTCAGAACACACAAAACCATTTTTATTCTGAGGTTAGGATGGATTTGAAATGAAAGCTGATAAATAGTATTGTAATTTACAATATTTCATTTAATACATTCAAATTATAATTTACTATTAAACTACTACTGAAGATAGATGTGAATTAATTCACGATTTGTTACCGATCATCCGTATTCAGTTGCAGATCAACTTTATTCTTTGAAAAAAAGAAAAAAAAGAAAGGTATTTTTAGATAAAATGCACAAAATATGAGTATAAATACAGGATTGTTTAATATATTAATTATGAGAAAAGTTACTGTAGTTACTTAGTTACTGTATTATGCGTTACTATATTATCAATAAACCATTTTTGGAGTGTCCAAAAATGCCACGCATCCAAAATAAAAGTTTTTGTTTATATATGTGTGTGTACTGTGTATATTTATTATGTATATATAAATACACACACATACAGTATATATTTTCAAAATATTTACATGTATTTATTTATATTTATATAATTTATATTATATATAAATATAATTTAATATATAAACATAATATATTTTTCTGAAATATATAAATGCATGTGTGTGAATTTATATATACATAATAAATATACACAGTACACACACATATATTATGTAAACATATTTACACAACTTTATTTTGGATGCGATAAATCGCAGTTAATCGTTTGACAGCACTAATTGAGATTGAATCAATTAATGAATCAATAACTCACCTCTCCCAGAGGCAAAGAGACCGTAATCTGTTGTTTGGCTGGTAATGGTTTTAAAGGGATAGAAGTCAATCCAGTGTCCACAAGGTCTGGAACAGCAGCATCCACTACTGTCCCAACCTGGAGAAAAGTATGTTTAAGCAAACATTTAAAGCCTAACTTTGTTTGTTTCATGTGCTTTATAAATCTACAAGCCATTATGTGAGATACTGTATACATACATACTGTTCCATAAGTAATCAATTGTATGTGGTAGATTTTACAGCAATTTACAATAAAATTGGAATGCCAGTTGTCATGGATGACTTACATTTGCTGGGCTGACAACAGTCTCTGAGGTCAGATTAAGTTCAGTTTCCAGGTCTCGGTTGATGTAGTAACGTAACGTTTTCAGGGAGCTGGAGCTTTCCTCAGAATTTGAGATCACAAAACCCTCTTTGTATGCCCCTTTCAGTTTTAACACCATGTTCTGCGTTGCAGGAACACACAGAGAATAAGCAAAAAACACCTAAATCTAGGATTATATGTGTTTCCAAAATGTATTTATATTACAGAACATTTTAAGATTTCATTTTCTTTTAGTTATTTCTGAATACCACTGAATTCCCAGTAGCTGTCTAATATCATTTACATTTATATCATAACATTTGCATGGGAAATGTGGATGAAAATGTCTTTATTTACCTTCAGTCTTCTTTAGAAGCTTGTCTATCTCCACATTCAGCTCACAAAAAGGACCTGCCTGTTTTAAAAGGAAAGCATAAAGCTTATCTGATAAAGGTTATCTTATATATTTTTGAGGGTTTAGTTAAGAGTGCATGTAGCCTATATTAAAACTGTAGCTTTTTAGGAAGACACCTTCTTATACTGTACATCAGAAAATCATTTTAAATCATCTGACTGCAATCCATGATACAGATAAGAAAGCTGTAGTAAAGGTTCGTACCACCAAAACTCCATTAGAGATGCATGGCGTTGGTGTCTCAGAGCTGCAACACATTTGTGTGTTAAACACAAAACAGACACTTTCAGATTTATGTGTATAGACATGTACATTCAACTGTACAACCGGTTCTCACTTGTACCTATTTTTGCAAATGCTCACTAGAACTGCTGAAGGCATACTCACTCACCTCTTAGTGATCTCAAACTCCACCCACAGTTCATCCTTGGTCTGAAAAAGAAAGTAGTCACAAATCAAATATCAAGGGCTCTGCCAACTAAGTGTTTATTTTATGTTAAAATGTCTGTTTAGATATGATATCTCCATATAGCACTGACTTTGTCATTTATTATAAAGCATTTGGTCTCCTTTTTCCCAGGTGTGAGGTTATTGATGTCAAACAGGATAGTGGCACAATGGTCGTCTCTCATTAATGGATCCTCATCATAGATCAAGATCTCTAGAATGTTCTGTGTATAGAAAAGAGAAAAAAAGGAGTTAAAGTGTCGTTCATATGACACATCTTACTGGAGACATAAATAGCGGAAGTTAGAAACAGGATATAATATAATAAAACATTCTAAGATCAGACAAAATTTTTAGTGGTTTACCTTGATGTTGCTGTGCACTCTGAAAGTGAAAGTTTCATTCCATTCAGGTTTCTTGCTATTTGATATAGTCTTGGTGCGATTTGTACGGGCCGATGCTGTGGGTAAGTTCAGGATGACATAGCAGTCAGACGCAGTCACTAAAGAGAAATTGAGGTGGGGTTGGAAAAGTTAGTAAATTGCCTGACAGAATTATGTGTTGATCTATTTGTATGCATGTATACTCATAAATTGAGGTTACTGTTGGAATAGTTGTCAAATTGTAGGGCTAAACGCTTTTGAAAGCCCAGAAACACCTTTAAAAATATGTTAAGTATTATACTGATATTTATACTGATTTAGACTTTGAGATTAGAAAAAAGATTGCATCCCTCTACATACAGTATAGTGCATGTGTAACTAGCAGAGCAAGTTCAAGCAACAACACACATTTTTTTATCAAAACTGCAAACCAGTTTAGATATGTTTGCTTTAAACTGTGTACATACTGTAATCTTTGTTATTATTGCAATAAAAAATGTTTGCTTTAAACTTTACACTTCTGCTAAAAAGAAAATTACAATTTGTAAATGGATATATTTGGTTGCTGCTAAGAGGACAAATTGTCTCACAGTAGTCATAGGACTGATGGATCTTCGCATGCAAAACTTTGACTGACAAGTTCCAGTATGGCTTGACTTCTCTCTGTTGAAAGCAAACAACCAGACACAGAAAATGAAGTGGTTGAGAAATAATGAAAAATAATGTCATCTGACTACAAAAGTGTATGTACAACACATGATCTATGATCACAAGATCTATGCTGTTTACTGACATAGTAAAAAAAAAGTTAAGTACTGTTTGTTACAATTAATGTCTCTTTGCAAAAATCTCAATTACATTACAATCATATAAAGCTAACCTTAAGCATTGTTGAATGTTTGCGCTGAGATCTGGATCCAGCTGCCTGTGAAACTCAAATGAGAACGCATGTGAATGCAAAAGGTGGCGCATGCGCAGCTTGAAAAGCTTTTTTCCTGCTTATCCAGAATACATTCCAAGAATACATATTGGTTTTCTTATAAAGTCACAAGTCAACCTTCTCATCCACAATGCAGGTTTTCATAACAACGCATACATATTAAGACATGCCAGAACAAGACAGAATGCTTTTACAGTGAACTGATATAAATCTATGTAAGTAACAGGAGAGCATACATTCACTATGATGGGGAATTCAACATAAAATTCCTCTGTAATGACATTTTTTTGCTTCTACAAAAACATTTTAAAGCTGTCATCGCTCTTACAATGATTCACCCAGTTTCATTTCTAAACTTATGTAAGTGTTCACATTGCAGAGTTTTGTCACCTCAAAATGATGTCTGATGTTCTGCTTATATGAAGTTGCATTATTTGAGTCTGCATGGTACATTCACTTGCTGACTCATTTTCAATGGATTTTAAGTGGATACTCACCCAGGTCAATGAATACAAGGTTGCTTCAGAAGAATATCTTCAGACTGTCTAGGTCTGTCTGGGACTCTGGGTATAACTTGTAAAGTAGCTGAGTGCTGTTCCTCTTTTTAAGCCAATATCACAGGGTCATGGCTATAAAACTATTCAGCAAAAACATTTTCTGATTAAAATTCACATCCCATTTCTTTGTAAGTGTTATTGTAACATGCAGATTTAAATACAAAGAGAAAAATAGAATGATGAATGAAGACTGTTACGCCTATTTTTTATATATATTTTTTTTTTAGAACTTGATAGAAAGAACAACAGCAATTATTTTTCTTATCCCATAAAAAGACTACTACTTACCTATAAATTACATAGCAGTGTCAACATGTTATCATTGGCAGTATTGTCACTGTGTTTTATGCGTGTGCCGGTATCACCCAAGGTGTCCAAAAACAAGTACGTTGCCAGTGGGTGGGGCAGGTACCTTTATTTAATTCACAGTAAAGCACAAAAGACATGCTGTTTCAGTCAACCAATTACTGACTAGTAAACAGTTTGTCTCCACCTGCATTTTGAACATATGACCACATACATGCCCTTCTCAAATACTTGATATCACCACTAAGATGTCTGATGCAAAAAGACAACAATAAGCATAGTTCAACTTAATAATTAAATACAAAGTCTCCTCTAACACTGTGAAATCTGTTTGTTTTTGAGTAAAAGTCAAGCATTATCATGTGGTGTGTGTGACACTGCTGTACTTCAAAACTGTAATTATACATGCTGCTTTACATGCTGCTGTTGTGACTCCATATTACAGTTTTTTTCAACTGCTTACACACAACATCTTTACTTGTCACACAATTTCTGAAACCTGACACTCAAACACCAGAACCACACACCAAATCTGCAAAACCATACACTAATTCTCGGCTTTGACTCAGTTTTCAATTTCGTAAAACACCTTTTGCAAAACACAACACACAATTATCTATGTAACACACAAAAATCTAACAGGAATTAATATTATGGCAAAGGTAAAACAAACTTTTTGCATTTGTTTACAGTGTATATGATTGTGTGTGTGTGTGTGTGTGTGTGTGTGTGTACAGTATACACACACACACACACACTGAATATGCATACAGGCCAAGTCAGAAAGTCAACTTTATTTCGAAAGCACTTTATACAATATAGATTGTTTCACAGCAGCTTCACAATAGCATCAAATACTGCTGTAAAGCAGCTCTAACAAGTCAAGTGTCATTATACTGTACAACTCAAGTCAGTTCAGTTGCATAACTGTAAAATTCATCAGTTGTACATACATATTGTATATAAACTGTTTTGGATATGGATAATGATATTGCCATTTACCTGTTTCAAAGTTATGTTATTTGCTTGTTTTAAGTTAATGCCATATGTGCTTTGAGATAAAGACGCTAGCACTTGCAAAACCTGAATAAACAACAATTGTGAAAGTTAGATGTCTGAGTTTGACAGTAGTGAAGAAAGCATGTTGCAACATCAAACAGACATGAGACAGACAAAGACTACGAAGAAGAAAGTGCTAGACGCAGACAGCAACGTAAGCGACAAAGGAAAGACATCCATCATTGGTCACACAGACACTGATGTGTAATTGGAATTACCCAAAATGATGTATAAAAGTAAACCACTATTCAGATGCTGCCTGTATTAAGCGTAAAGGACACTGATACACTACTAAGGGGCGCTTAACAGCATCTCAAGTATTGCTGCTTAGAGTTTGATTATAGAATTTGTAACTTAGCTGATTTTTTGTTGTATTTTTGCATGTAATGTAACCAATAAAATAAGAGAATTTATTGTTATGATTGCCTCCCGTGAGACTACTTTTAACTACAAACTAAGCCTCAAACAAGAACAACCACAAGGGAGTCTTCTACGTCATTCCTGTGCTGAGTACTTTATGGTTTAGGCTATTTGACTATCATTACCCTACCTAAATAATTATAGGGTTAAAGGTGTAAGATAAAAGGACACACAGAGTAACAAAACAGAAATTGCGCAAAAATTGTCCTCACTAGTTATCATATTTTATTATATTACTGAGGACATTTGGCCCTCACTCACAAGTATAGCCAAACCTGTACACATACTGTAGGCCTAACCTGCCAATTAATTTAACATAGCCTAATAAATCCTAATATTTATTAACCAGGGCTGCCAACTTTAGATTTCAGCTTGGAGTGAGAATTCTTGGTTGACGAGCGCTGTCTGGATTATTTATTTATTTTTTTTATCATAAATAAATATTGAATTTGGCAGGGACATTTTTCTGCGTGAGAAAATGTGTGTGTGGCGTGAGAGCGTGAGAGCGTGAGAATAGTGTCAATTGCGTGAGTCTCACGCTGAATGCGTGAGAGTTGGCAGCCCTGTTTAACAAAACATTGTTTTGATGTTACCTTTCACATTTACGCTGTGTTTTGTGTTTTAACTGTTTTACAGTTTAAATGTAGCTTTAAAATGTCTATAATAGACAGTTTAATGACAGGCTCAATTATTGTGACAACTTACCCCATAGCGCCGTTTGTTGTCAAACCGTTATCAAAGAACGGTATCTTTTTCGTTGCCAGCTGCGGAATCGCTGGGCCACAATGTGGAAATGTTCAAAACCCTTTTTGTAGCCAAAACTGTAAGTTATGCGTCTATACAGGAATTAACTTTTTAAAATAATAATAATAATAATTTATTGTAACAAATAATTACTGGAATAAATAAAAGTTACAACTAGCCTCGTGTGAAGTCGTTATGCCACCAGAAGATGGCGTCAGACGCTAAAATGTAGGGGACTGAGGAAGCGTCGACTCGACACAAACACTTTGGAAACGCATTGGCAAATGTGCTCAAGGTCTGTTTCCATTCTCCACATTTTTGTAAACAAGTTTTAACCTACGTTTTCTCTTTCCTGGCTACTTTTGATTATAGATACTTCTCCAGTGGCTTAATTAACCAACTGCTGAAATATATCAACTACTACTGACGGTATGTGTTCCCAGATTTTGTTCACGTTCTTCGCTAAAAGAAATCTTAAGAAACACATTTCAGTGTATGTGCAGTAAAGGTGTCCTAACCAGACTTTGTATTGAATGCATCTTTTTGTATCACTCCAGCACAGTCCCATTTATTCACATACAGATCCCCACTTCCCAAAATGCCGCTCACACCTGCAAATCGTCTGTGCATTATATTCCACCGCGTATCGCATTAATTTACCCTCAAACTCATAGCGGTGCTGTAACAGCTTGAGGTTTTTAGGATGCTCCTATAAGTAGAGCTTTGAGGATGAAATCCTGAAACCAAGCTAAAGTGGGACAGTAGAGGCGAAAGGGAGATCTTTATCCTAAAAAGCCTAAATGCTGCATGACATTTTATAACTGCAGATTGTTCCACTGGGAAAATATTTCCACATTTGTCAGAAAATGACTTTCAAATCTATTATTTTTAGATAAATGTAACATGTATTTATCAGTGCAAATATCTTTGTTGATTTTCTTTGTGTAAAGAGAAAAAAAATCATTAAATGTTCATGAAAATGTTTACAGTTCCTTTGTTTAAAAGATTAAATGTTTTTCTTTCAAATAATTTTTTCCCTTAGATTACACAGCTTTTGTGTGCCTTTTGAATTCTTTAAAAAACTTTAAATGACTGTACTTTTTAATTTTACAAGACCGTGTTTGCTTTTGTTGCACATAAAAGAAAACTGAAAACACAAATTCCTCATCTCTTTGCAGCCCAGCTCATTGAATTGAAATTGGAGTGATTGTCTGAGATTTCGTCTCAAAGATGAGCGCCATGGCTACAAACACCCCTCCTGCTCCACCTGTAATGACTCTGAAACCCCACATTAGACCCTCACAAAATGTGCTCTGATGCTTACACACACACACACACACACACACAGACTCCAGGTCAGAGTGACACACTTAGATGAAGCTGTGTTTTTTTTTCTCTGCTGGTATTATATGGTCTATTATGATTTGAAGATGGTTCCTAGCACTGTTTTGAACAGGAGAGCAGAGGCTGAGAGATGCTATTGATTTGTTAAATCTGAATGAGAGGCTTTAGGTAACAGGATGGAAGAGAAAGAGAGGCAACATTGACGACATGCCTTCCAGAACAATTATCTGAAAATCACTTCCGTTTGAAAACAGCCAGGTCTGTGTCTAATCCTTGAGAATATACAAACCTCCATGCAATTTTGAGACATTGCATGTAAAACGATGAATATATGACCTGCCTGAAAGTACCAGACTTCAAAAATTTTCTACTTGATTGTCTACAAATAAACACTTTATAATACACATACACAATCAGCTATAGCATATTTAATTATATATAATTGTTATATATATATATATATATATATATATATATATATATAATTTTTTCCCCCCTGCATAAGTATCCTATTGAGGTGAGGCAAATATTATGCAGTATAATATCATTTATGTAAGTATTATTTTATGAAACTAGTAATTTTCTAGTTTCCACTTAAATTGTGTATATACACAGTAAGAAGTCTGTAGAAACGGGGCCAAATGTACTGTGTTAATATGAAAGAATTTTCCGTATTGATTTTCACATTTTTACCAGTATTTTGAATTACAGAATGGGTTGTGTTGTGTTTTAGGGTTAAAAGAAATGTCTGTTAACTTAACGGATAATGTCCTGGCTGAAAATTATCAGTAACTTTTCCATTTTTCTAATGATTTTTTGTTGAAGTCTACATGGAGATAGATAGATAGATAGATAGATCTTAGAAATGTAAAAATGCTACTTGACTGATTTAAAATAAATTCACTATACTTTATATACTCTTACCCAATTTATAGAGACCCCTTAAAAATACACTTAATCAGTAAATACAAACACCTCTATGGCTTTCAATCATTTTTGTTTGCGCTGTTTATCTCTTTTAAATTTCTATACATTCTGTTTTTTTGCAAAAAGAAAAAGAAAAAAGCTCATAAATAATTTGAATAATCACCATGTAATTCAAACCTGTAAGCATTATTATGTTGTGGATTCATTGGACATTACTTTTTATTACCGTTTAAGTGCAGGCCATGTTTGTATTTACATGTCACATGAAGGTTCAAACTCCTGAACTTTCTTACTTTGTCTAGATAGAAGCAGCTGTCTGTTTCATTCCCGCCCCCCCAAACACAAGCAACAATCCACCTTTGTGCGAGAGTATGAACTTTTCAGAATATCATTTCAGAACAACCCCTCTCTAGCAGTAGCATGGTATGTTTTGAAACCATTCCCAGGTTTTGGCTACTTGTACATTTGACACGTAGATGGCAGAAAGAGGTACGAGGAACATTAGCAGAATATAGGTGCTAGCGATATAGAAGAGAGTCTGCTTAGCTCTACTAATGAGCTATTAAGAGCAAGATAGGACTCAAGTCTCTCCCCCTCAGCCTCTTTTGCAGCCAAAACACACTTTGTCTGGTAATGGGTGTATTAGCGGAGTAAGAATGCACTGGTGTTAGTTGGGGGTGGCGAGTGGGATCTGTGTGCGTGATGTTTTTTACCCTATTACAGTAGCATAATTCAAGGTTTTTATTGTTGAAACACGGAAATACATTTACTGTATTAGGAATTAGTAGCACCTAGACTTTAGTCCCTATATTTTTATATTATTTTATGTATTATCACAGTTTTGTGATTTAGTTTTACAAACCGATGAACAATTTATTTATGTATCGATGTAATTAGGGAAGCATATCTGTGCCAAAACGGTTTAACTGTCTATTTTAGATTTTTTTTTTTTTATTTATCAAAATGTATATTTAGTTGTGCATTCTAATTTTCAATGTTTGCTTAAAGTGAATGTTTAATAACACTATTAAATGCCACTTTTTATACTGTATATTTCTCTTTATAATGTATATAATTCACTTTTATAATTTTTTCACAATGACTTTTTTCATTTAAAAAGAATTTTTTATTTGTCTTTGTTGTTTTATTTTATAATATTTTCAACAATTTTTTTTTTTTTTTACAATATTATTTAATAAAATGGTATACAATTTTAATATCAGCCATTTATTGGTTAAATAAATTACTAAAATAAATTAAAACCAAAATGAAAAATTAAACCTAACCTTAAAAATGTTATCACTATAGGCCAGAATTTTAATATTGGTGCATAATGGTACATATGTATGTATTTATTTTTTACTTGATTGTTAATCTGTTTTTGTCTCAATTATGACATTAAATAGTTATCAAATTTAATGAATACTGAATTGTGGGAGTCTGAATAGTTTCACACATTCATAACATCCACATAGACATTTTATGAAGCAGGTATTCTAGATGAAAGTAGTGATCAATAGTCCTGGCCTTTTTCATCATTCTTATGCACTCCTGTTTTGTTTTTCCAAAATCCACAGGAGGTTTGTAAAATCTTGGAGTTCTGTGTAACATTCTGCATCGCCCAGACTCAAAGGAGCTGCACAAAATGTGCCCTTCCCATCTTCAGGTATTGTCATGTCATGTCTTGTTTCTTATTTATCTATTGATATGTCTCACCATCTGTCTTTTTGTCTCTATCTGTGTGTGTTTCCACCCATCTCGCCTTTGTCCCTCTTCTCTTTTGACGCTTAAGTGTTTTGTTGTCTCTAAATAAATGAGGTGGGTGAGTTTTGCCATTCTGACACTGGGCTTTACTTACCATCTGATGGGAGGCTTTACCAGCAGTGACACAATAGAGACAAACAGAGAGGAAGAGGAAACAGCAGTCATATTGTTCTGGGATCTTCACAGCTACTTCATTAGGGGATATCTGAATAACCTTCACACAGACATGTTAAACAAAACAAAAAAAATAGCCGAAAGCCCAAAAATGCCATATCGAAAATATTAGCATTTCAGAATGTTATGACTGCTATTGTTAACAACAGAAATGACTAAACTGAAGGTCAGGACATTAATTTTCAACACAAATCACTAAATTGTTGCGTCTTATGAGGCTTTAGAAGCTGTCAGTGCAGTTTGTCCCTCATACCACTCGCATGATTATAATGAAAATACAGTGGAATTTATATTTACACTCAAATATTTGTAATATTTGTAAGTATCAAAAGGTTGAGGCGTAATTTGCGTGACTGCAGGATCAAAAATTTCCTGACACGTCAGGTTCAGTGGACTATGTACATGCTCAGAACAGATGGCACCCAGGTTCCCAGGTTCAAGTCTGGTCTATGATTATAATGAAAATACAGTGGAATTTATATTTACACTCTAATATTTGTAAGTATCAAAAGGTTGAGGCGTAATTTGCGTGACTGCAGGATCAAAAATTTCCTGACACGTCAGGTTCAGTGGACTATGTACATGCTCAGAACAGATGGCACCCAGGTTCCCAGGTTCAAGTCTGGTCCCATTCTCCCACCCACCACTACATTCTACTTTCCTATAAAAATAAAAGCAAAAATCCCCAAAACAAAATAAAGTTAAAACCGTTGCCTACATTTGCAGTACCTGAATTGGTAGTTAGCCTGGTTAACCCACCAGCTTTAACCAAGAATAGTCTAAGCTGACTGGTTTGGTGCCACTCTAGTTATTGGACCAGCATAGGCGTTTTATTCATATTGATCAGCCATGTTGGAAGCTGGTTGACCAAGTGGTTCCTACTGGTAAAGCTAGTTGAGACGCATGCACTATCAAAAAATGTGTTGCCTTTGTACCTTATCTACCCCTAAAGTATACTGGTACTTAAATGGTTGATATTAGTAACCCAAGGGTTGATATTAATAGCTTAAGGGTATATTTTAATACCTTATGGATTGATACTAGTAACTTTTAGAAACAAAAAGGGTTTAAATTACTTGACTTGAAGGTATGTATTATTATCTTAAGGGTTGAATTTTATAATTTAAAGGTACATATCTAGTACCTTAAAGTTTGGTTTTCAGAGTTAACGTGTTCATATTTGTATCTGAAGGGTCAATATTCATAATTTAAGAGTAAATATATGTATTACTACCTTAAGAGTTGATATTAGTAACTTAAGAGAACGTATTAGTACCTTAAGGGTCGATATTAGTAAGTTAAGTTTACATATTAGTTCCTTAAGGGTTGACATTTATAATTTCAGCATTCATATTAGCATCTTTAGGGTTGATATTCCTTACTTAAGGGTATATATTAGTAACTTAAGAGATGATAGTGACTTAAGAGAGCATATAAGTGTCTTAAAACAAGGTAGGAACCCTCATCCCAAACCTAACGTATGTTGTTCTTTTCAACAGGTATCACACAGGACCGACAGTCTTCAAAAACAAAAGATATTTGAAGACGCCTCTGCACCAAGACATTTTAGTGTCCCGCAGCCTCCGTGCAGGACATCTTCATCTTTTGTTGACCTGGAACATCTCAGACCACAGCTGGTGCACGTCCCACCGAACTCTTTTTCCCAAGCTCGGCGCAGAATCACCCCGTTGCCCCTGCGGCCCCCTTTCGTAGCCTCCTCTTACCTTCTCTTTAAACAATCCCTCCCTCTCATCTTTTCTTTAAACAACCTTTCCCTCTCTCCAACAGGCTGCCCCCACACACTGGCTAAATGAAGTTAGTCCAGCACCCCCCTCCCCATCCTCTTCTGCTCCCTACCAGACACACTCACAGAATTGTTTGTTAATAGTCCAATTAGATAATTGCCATCTTTCACTCCTTTTGCTCTCCGTTTCCCATAAAGGACTGAATGGCTTCGGGAGGGGGGGAGTTCAGCATGAAGAGGGCCTCTGGCCCTGCAAGGTGACAAGAAGGGTCCGAGCCTGTTCCCTGCTCTCAACCATTGGCTTGAATTGAATCATTGTAGCCTAATCAATGGTCTTATTGGATTACAGACCACTGCTGTTCCCCCAGATATTGTTGCGTTGACAATGAAAATAGGCGAGACTGAGTGGGTGGGTGTGTAGTGGTGTGGAAGGAGTGGGAGAGGGGTGGAGGAGGGGGGGTCGCTATGGGTGTTAGCGTTGTGATCTTGGGCAGGTTGAGTTTTTTAGCGGTGCTTTAACAGGTTTCTTGTAGGGTAAGGGGGCTGAGTGATGGTAGCATTGGGTTGGGGTTTGCA
Organism: Sinocyclocheilus rhinocerous; assembly: GCF_001515625.1. NCBI lineage: Eukaryota > Metazoa > Chordata > Actinopteri > Cypriniformes > Cyprinidae > Sinocyclocheilus > Sinocyclocheilus rhinocerous. The sequence continues at coordinate 206,766 of NW_015667273.1, forward strand.
TTAGAGGTGCTGGGTAACTCAGGGTGGTTGTGCGCACTGTCCCTCGTTTGACAGAGTTCCCTTGTGTTCATCTCTTTCTTTTGTCAATCCGTGTTCATTACTACTACAGATTCCGAGCGAAGTGGATTCCATTTTTTTCGTATTCCAGGTCTCTCCGCCTCCCTCATTCTTTTTCTCTGTTTCTCTCTCTCTCTCTCTGTCTTTGCTCTCCACCGATCTTTCCCTCTCTCTCTTTTCGCTCGTTGGTTGTATTAGCTCCGAGGGTGCAGCGTGTGGTATCGGGCCGTTATCCGGGGGGAGATTCGCCAGCCTGTTCGTAAAGTTAGCCCGACCAAACATCTACAGCCTGAGAGCAGGGGAACGGCCAGTGCTGGGGCATCGAGGAATGAAGTGGAACTTTTCTGGCGGTCCGTGATTGCGCGTGGTGGCGTTTCGAGGCAAATCATCTCCCTTGAACCTTTGCGAATGAGGGCGGAGAGGGAGGTCGGAGTGAGTGGACCCCTCAATCAGGACAATGTGTATTTCCCAAACAGTTTAGAGTATTCATGAGGTTACGCAAATGTGGAGGCAGCAAAATTACCGTAATCAATTGAAGCGGCGAGCATGCGTCCGTCCACAGCTCTGATTACCCGGAGATCAGCCTGATGTGAATGTTACAAGGAGAGGAGCTGTTAAATTGCTGTTGAATTTGGGTGAGAAGTCTATGATCATTGGGCAAGTGATTCTGCACAGAGATAATAGGGCAGATCAGTGGACCGGGCAAGTGCTGGTGACACATTAGCTATCTGTCTTCGACTCCAAGCTGCTGTTTTACAGAAAGACCAAACATATATTACCCAGAATAAGCAGTGTGTGTCCATACCCGAATAGTTATTTCTTCCCAACAAGGAGAAAAAGAAGGCGAAATCGTCGTAGAGGATAAGAGACTATGGCAGTCCGCTACAGCCAAGACTCGGAGCCCGGAATGTTGCTGAAGAATGGACTAAAAGAGGGGAAAGAGGGAAAGGATTCCCAGGGGAACATTTCAAAAACATTCCTGAAGGACCAGCAGGAGTCCTTCTCTCCATCCGGACCGGTGGAAAACTGCGAAAAGAGCCGGACGAGCTCAGGAGATCCTGATTACTGCCGGAGGATTCTAGTTCGGGGTAAGTTTAAAAACACTCCCGTGGAGCTTTCTGTATATTTTGTACTCCACAAAAAAACAGGAAATTGACTTAACGGGAACTTTTAAATTTTGCTTTTTGTGATAGTTCTTCTGAGTCGCTGGTTTTGTTTTGTTTTGTTTTTTCCCTCCATGAGTGAGTGTATAGATTTGAGCATGCACAAGTGTACATGATGCAAATTGATCTACGCTGAATTGAGAACTGGACAAAACTTGTTCTGTTTTGAAGGAAAAAAATTATAATTGTTATTTTGTCAGCTCTTATGGTGTGTCTCATAGCTTTCTGATCCAATTTCTCCGCTGCAAATATTTGCAAATGCTATTTAAAAGAATATCAAATATGTATTACTATTATGGACTTAAACACGAAAATAAATAGAATAATTATCAAATCTGGAAAATACTTTAGCACTATACTATATGTTTGTGAAAGTTTGATTTCTTTACAGTACATTTCTGTGATTTAAGAAATTATTTTGTTCTTTTTATACATAATGAAAAATGTAACTTTTTTTGCATAGCTGATTATGTTGGTTATCATTTTTAGATAGTCTTATCATCTCTGCCTTTTTATATATAAGTTTCAGTGCTTTTTCTCCATCATCAAAAAAATAAGCATTCTGTTACTTTTTAAGTATTCTGTTACATTCAGTTTTTTATTTACTAAAGTATTTGAATGGATATTCTTTTTTGTTTTTCCTTGAACAGTATCATTGAGATTGTGGAGCATGCACATAAATTTATCTGTAAATGAATCATTAACATTCACATTAAGTTTTTTTTTTTTTTAAAGATAATATTATGTTTTTGCAACAATTTGGCTAAAAGCTGCTTGTCTGTATTTGTGTTAAATTACTAAGATAGTTGTGGAGCCCCTCCTGCTTGTGTCAGCTGATTGTGAAATTCTGGAGAGCAATCAGCTCCATTAATTTATTTAGGTTGTGAAGCTAAATCTAGGTCAGTCTCGGAGACCTGCTGAAATATGAGGAAATTATCCTGATGAAATTATTGTGTAATTTCTTCAGTCACAATTCAGCAGCCAATACAATTATTCAGTATCTGGATTTGAATAATTATGGAGACCAGTGTGTGTGTGTGTGTGTGTGTGTGTGTTTTAAATGATCTTGAAGTTGTCACAAAGCTTAACTAATTTTTTAAAGAATGTATTTATTGCTTAATTTTTTGCTAAGAATGCTGGAGCACGGTTCTGCACATCACAAAGACACAAATAACAACAAACATAATAACTTTAATAACTCACCAGCTAACATGTTTGGTGTATTTTTTAGATATTTTATTATTACTTTTGTTTTTAAATCACGCATTTATCTCCCAGTTTTTGTGCATTTACTTTATTAAATACTTGATTATTCAATATTTTTAGTAATCATTTAATCCGTTCAGAGTTAGAAGACCCATTAGAAATATTTATGACATATGCAAAAGAAAGAAAAATACAAAATTGTTTTGCAGTATGATTTGACAGACTATTTTGTGTATTTGTGTTTTATGCAAGTTTTTAACTACTATTTTGAAATGCTTTGAGCTTTAATTTAACTTTTTTATTTTATTATGAAATATTTATGACATATGCAAAAGAAAGAAAAATACAAAATTGTTTTGCAGTATGATTTGACAGACTATTTTGTGTATTTGTGTTTTATGCAAGTTTTTAACTACTATTTTGAAATGCTTTGAGCTTTAATTTAACTTTTTTATTTTAGTCAACACTATTTTCCTACCTGATGAATTGTTAGTATTTAAAATAACACATTTTTGTTTTAATTACTAAAATAATAAGAGTCTAGTCTGCATTTGTTTGGCATTGATGTGCCATGATATACCAACAAAACTGAAATTTTTAACAGCTTGTGGCGGAAAAATAATTTTCTTGATTAAAAACGTCTTATGTTTTGTTGGTTATTTAGCCACAAAAATTGTGCTATGTTTATTAATACGTTTTGCATGACTACCTATATTACATTTTTTTAAAATAATATAATGATTTCTTCTAATTATATGTACAGGTATTTTAACGATAATCTTATAGCAGGTATGACAATTTGCTGAAAATATTTTCTTATCACATTTAGATGCCAAAGGTTCAATTCGAGAGATTATTCTCCCCAAGGGATTGGATCTAGACCGACCAAAGCGTACTAGGACCTCGTTCACAGCAGAACAGCTGTACAGACTGGAGATGGAGTTTCAGCGGTGCCAGTATGTTGTGGGACGAGAACGAACCGAACTTGCTCGACAACTTAACCTGTCTGAAACTCAGGTACACAATCAAATGCACATATCCATACACACAAATACAATTACATAGAAATAAAACAATCATTATAAATGCTACTGAAATTAACCAGTACAATAAAAACACAAAAATAATCACACAAATGGACTCTCCCAAACATATTTATCCTTGTGACGCATGTCTGACGCATAATGATAATTATTATTTAATGTAATTAAAATGTATTGTTGATGCTCTGTACAAATGCAAAGACACAGAGCTACCTGGTAACAAGCTGTTCTGACTATACGATTTTGATCTTTATTTAATTTGCATTTTGATCATCCTGTGGCATCCCTTCAGACCACTTAAAACATCAGTGATCCGATCACATCTTCCTGACATTTTCTCGGATAATTCCCTTTTTTCTGCCCTCACCATCAGTGCAATAGTGTGATGGTGTGTCAGTGGCATAAATGCCCGCTATACAAAAATAAGCCCAGCGATGCATTTGCGGCACATGCTTTGCGCAGGGGTCAGCAAGAGGTCACGAGTTTGAGATTACATGACTGAACTGTACATGCACTCTCTCTCTCTCTCTCTCTCTCTCTGCCTCCATTTATCCCTCTCTCTCTCTCTCTCTCTCTCTCTCTCTCTCTCTCTCTCTCTCTA
>NW_015667273.1:210925-221313 GCF_001515625.1 Sinocyclocheilus rhinocerous
CTCTCTCTCTCTCTCTCTCTCTCTCTCTCTCTCTCTACCTCTCTACGTGTCTCCCTGGATAATCTGCAGTGCGGGGAAACTCTGACTGCAATAAGGCTAATTTTGGAACCCACGTTTCTATTTGTTTATTCATTAGTAATCATGTTCATGCATGGCCAAGTACTATATTTATTAAGAAAAAAAACTTGACTTGATGGCTCAAAAATGTAAGACAATAATATACATCTACTTTTTCTCATTTTACCGCTCCGTTTTCAGTCATATATTGATCGGAGCTCCCCTAATTAAACACCCTGGACACCTGCAAACCGACAATGTTGTCTCAAAGTTTCTAATTCTATTGGCCATTTGAACTGTGTCACATTCTATCACATCATTACCCAACTAACGACTTTAAAATTCTTCTGCTCTCCTGTGGGGCGAAATTAAGACATTTAAAGCCCTGAGGCAGATCGGTGCTGCGGACACAGTGAGCACAATAGAGTTAGCTTCACTAATGCCCTCTCTAATGCCCCGTGCTGCAGTGCAGTTCAAATCCATGCCTTGATTGCATTAAAGCTTCCCGTGTCTGTTCTTGGTCGCCTGATGAGGAGGGTGAAGTGCTCTTTAATGACGGCTTCATGAAATTAACAGCGTGTTCTGAAACACGAAATGTTCTGTGGAAAGATCAAACAAGGAAAGTCATCCATTTGTGAAAGTGTACCAGCAATGCATTTGGTAGAGACAAGAATGCATCGAGAACGACAGGGAAAATGTTTTTATGTTTTTATAAAGGTGGAATTGCTGGTAATTCATTGTTTTGTGTTTTTTGTGACCTTCCGGGTCATGGTATCCACAAAAGTTTGTGAGATTAAACAACTGCAAACAACGTTTTAGTGATTTAGAGACAATAGCAGGTTTTATATGATGATAACTCAATATTTAGCGTTCCATTACAACACTGATGAAACTGTTAAGGCGTGTACTTATGTAACTAGCAACTTTGTTAAAACACAGCAGCATATTCTTTATTTAATCATCTTGATCTATCACAAAACGTTTAAATAGTATTATGATATTTATTGTGACGCATTTAAGCTGTTTGTTTTAGTGGGGCTTTTTTTATAGATGTGACAGATAAACTGCATGACACAATTCTGAGATGTTAGTCATACTTCATTGTTCTTATTCCTCTGAAGCTATTATCGATCATTTGCAGTACAGCGAGTATAAAGCGGGCCTCCTTTTCTCTATAGAAAATAAATATATATTATGATTTTGTTCTGCCATTGGATCTTGATCTAAACATGTATTATCGGGAAATTGCTATTCCTCTTTCTTTGTAATCCTAAATTAAATGGATGCAGCACCATTACGTGGTTCAAAACAGTATTGATCCATCCATCCTTGCAAAAGGAGCTCGTGTTGTGGTGTTTTTCAAAAGAATAAGTGCATGTTTTTGTTCATTAAATAGGTTTATATTTACAGTTACCTTTTTTATTTCAAAATAAGTGTCACTTACAATTTTCAAAATTATTTTTTATTTTTAACTAACCCACTTTTTTTACTGCTCCAAAATACATATTAAATTGGTGCATTAAGAACAAAACTTTTCCACTGCTAATCTAATTACATTTTAACTTTTATCGTTTCTATAAATAGACTTCTATAATTAATGTTATCTAAAAGATATTAAAGAATTGTTTTACTTTGTAAACTTTCTTTCTTTATTTTCATTTATTTATTTATATTTTAATATAAATTATTTATATTTATATTTAAATCAATCTGAAGTAGTATTAATATAGTAGCGTTATGCAAGCTTACTGTATTTTCCATATTACATTGCTTTATGTTCTATTTTAAGTTCTAATATCGTTCTCTCGGCAGGTAAAGGTGTGGTTCCAGAATCGTCGCACTAAGCAGAAGAAGGATCAGGGGAAGGATTCCGAGCTGCGCTCCGTGGTCTCTGAGACAGCCGCCACCTGCAGCGTCCTGCGTCTCCTGGAGCAGGGCCGGCTCCTCACTCCCCCAGGCCTGCCAGGGCTGCTGCCCCACTGCGGGAGCTCGTCGCTAGGCTCAGCCCTGCGTGGGCCGTCCCTGGGCATCACCGCTAATGAATGTTCCTCCAGCAGCAGTAGCAGCAGCGCGGCCAGCTCAGGCACAGCCGGGGGGAGCCCACCGCTGCCGACGGTGACCAGTTCGGGGACAGTCACAGGGCTGCAGGGATCTCCGCCTGCCCACGGGCTGTTTAGCTTCCCTATGCCCTCTCTGCTCGGGTCGGTCGCTTCACGCATCTCCTCCACCCCGCTCGGCATGGCCGGATCCCTCGCGGGGAACTTGCAGGAACTTTCCGCCCGCTACCTGAGCTCGTCCGCCTTTGAGCCCTACTCGCGGACCAATGGCAAAGAAGCGTTAGACAAGAAAGTTTTGGAATGATCGCTAGGGGTTTCTTTTTGTCGGTTTATTGTTGTTGTTGTTGTTTTGAAATTAGTTTGAGCTCTGGTTATCTCTCTTTTTTTTAATCGCTTTTGCCCCTTTTGTCTCATCAGTGCTGTTGTGTTTCCAATCTTGCGTTTTTCATGTCGTCAACCTGCACACTTGATGCCTCTCATTATTGTAAAAAGGTGGACTCATACTTTTCAAAAATGAGGATTTTCAGAGCATTTTGCACTAAATCAAATTTTCTCCAATTTGACACAAATGAGAGCTTGAGGAAGGAATGTAGCAAGAGATTATGGAGGGGAAGAGAGATGAAAATGGTTGCTGAGGCAATATTTTCGGGGCACTTTTTTTCCCTTATACCTTTTTTGGAGCTGGACAGTTATATTCAGATTAAAAACTAATCTGAAAGCTGCTGGGTAAAAACAAAACCGTACAGAACATAGACCCCCGATAAAAACTGAACTCACGGCAACATCCTTCATGTTTTCAGTTCGAAGAGTGATCTAAATGTGTGATTTTTGCATAGTGGTGTTTGCCAAGTCTCAAATAAGGAAATATATATTATGCTGGGGTTCATTTCCAAAGGTTAGCATACAATACAGTCATACTGTGTCTTTATATACACTATTTGCTTACAGAGGTCATGAATTTGCCATATGAAGCTATAAGATCAGATGTCTATACCATTTTGTATTCGTTTGGTTAAACATGTTCTGACTAAATGGAAGGAAAACGCTGTCACACCGTTAAATAGTCAAATGGTCCTGTGTTCATTGTTCTCTAAATGGTTTCTGTGAGGGTGCTCCCCAAAACAAGTTTTGAAGGCAGTCTCAATTTGTGAGTTTGTATGTCTTAAATATGCAGTTTTTCTCCTCTGTGTGTGTGTGTGTGTGCGTGTGTGTGTGCTGGTACTGAAGTTGTAGTCCTGGTTTCAATGTTTAGGTGCATGTTTAACTGAAACCTTTCGAGAAAACTTTGGAGATGTCATTGCCTGGGATTAAGCTCCGGAGCATCGAAGTGACCCTCACATTATCAGACTAAATGTATTTGCTGTGAACGGCAACCCCTCTACCAACGCGGCAAATTTTCCAGAAGAATCTGAAGCCCTTTCTATTATCAGAGCTGAGACGAGGCAGATCTCTGAGGGACGAACAGGGTATGATTACTGTAGTATAAAAGCAAGAAGATTGAATAACTAAAGTTGTTATTTTATTGTAAATTATTCACGTCTGTAATAAATAGATCATTAGTATATCTGCAAATAATGAAAGAATGAATGTATGGGGGGGTGGGTCTGGTGGTGTTGTTGTTAAATATCATGAAGTTTGTGAACCGTGGTATGAGTGTGAATATATATTATATATAACTAAAAAAATCAAAACAAAACAAATCTCTTCAGTCTTTCATTCCATGTGTAAATTCTAAATGCCGTGATGGTTTCTTCATGTGACGTTCTCAGCATCAGTGTAAATCGTCCAAGGTCACTTAACACTGCCAGTTCTGTCACAGTGCTGGCTGACCTTGTCTGCTGTGGTGATGTTTGAGAGATACGCAGCCTTGCATGAATGAATGTCTCTGAACATCATGGAATGACAAATACTCCTACTCTTCATGTATTCAACTTATATGGAGTATCAGAGTTTCATTTAGACAGAAATGTCTCCTATATAGTTACTCCTTGTCTTGGTTTGTTGATCAGTTCAAAGGTTTGGTTAAACTGTTTGGTTTATGTAGTATGTATTATTCCCTTTTAATTTGGAAACAAGTTTTCTGTGGCTTTACAGTGCAGTTAGGATTTTTAAATTAATATATGGCTGATCAGTGATATACAGTGAATGAAATAAGATGAGGTAAATTAAAAATTTTATTGAGGTGTGTTATGAAAGATAGACAACTGTTTTGTTTTGTTTTTCCAGAAAAGGAGAAAAAAATCTGTCCTTGTAATTGGATTACGATTTTGTTGCACTGCACAGTTGCATTTTTAAAAGAGACAGAGACTATTGAAAAGAAATTGGGAGAATCAGGGCAGGGAGAGTGAAAAGTATTTTATTTCATTAAATGTTTTTGTAAATTTATGTTAGAATGTTAGAGCAAAGTCTGAAGGCTGTAGAATGGCATTGACAAGCCAAACGAAAGCAGAACTTTTCAGTGCAATTTTGCAACACTGAGTTCCTGAGCACCACATCCCAGCATTTAAAAAAAAATCTGCAGTTCACTTTTTTTTCCTTTTTTTTTTTTTTTGGTTATTACATTTATAATTTAATTTTGTTATTTTAAGTATTAAAAATTAAAATATAATTTTTTTCCAATATGTGGTTCAAAAGTCTGGGGTTCACATTGAAAATCCTGAATTTAAAATATAAATTTGGTTAATATTCATTCAATAGACTTTAAATAATTTTTTTCCAATTTTGATCAATCCTGTATTAATTTATTGTTTGTTTTTCTCAATTAGTTTGATATGCTGGTAATAAAGGTTGTTAAAAAAAATAAAACTTTAAAAAAAAATGAAAAATGCATACAAATCTTAGTGGTCTCACACTTGTATTGTGTAGAAACATGGAGTTCAAACCATTGTCGCAACCATTTTGAAATTTGGCCTACATTTTGTATTTGATTATATGCCGGTTTTAGCTTTCAATTTGAACCATCACATACGTGTTTATATGTATGCACTGATTGGAGGCTTCTAACTAAAGGCCTTTGTCACTTTGGTACTCTTGAGTGTTTGAGCAGTCTCTGCCGTTCTGAGTCTTGGGAATCTTCTTAAAAAAACAACGGTCTTGGCCTCCTCTCTCCCTCCCCCCTCGCTCCATTTCTCCTCCCTCGCAGCCCAATTAGGCTGAAGGTCGAGCTGCATTGTGGTTGGGGGTGAGGGAACGGGTGGAGACGATGGGGGAGAGTGTGAAAGAGGGAAGGGGGGGATTGAGTGAGACCACCAACACGTTCCCCACGTCACATGACTAGCCCTTAAACCCCGGCCTACGGCGGGAGGAAATGCAGCATCCTGTGGGTGTTTTGTGCTCTTTGTGCGTCCCTCACTTCCTCTTTTATTTGTGCTTACATACGATGATCAGAGCATAAACGCACGCTGTGAAAGAAGCTTGTATGAGCGTGGAGTGGACTCGTGACCCCGATGTTCCCAGGGAGCGCTAAATCCCATCACGGCTCTCCCCGTTTTTCCCTGAAGTGTGCTGACAGGCTTTTCTAACTAACTGATCCAATAAACCAATCAGAGGATTTCGAAAAGCAGAGCAGCTACACTTCTTTGGCACTTGGACTTGCCAGTGCCCTTAAAATTTCAAGACACCCTATGCCATCTGAAAATTAGATTAGAAAATACAAAAGGCAACAATAGCTACCCAAGCACCCAGAGAATCAGTTTATATTTGGACTGAAAAACCTTAATGTAAACACCTCAATTGATCCCATTTAAATTTAATTGAAAGAGATGGTGTAGACCTGAAATAATTAGATCAACATGAAAAAATTCAAAACTATTTTCTTATGTGCCATGATGTCTATGTTTAGGCAAACATGTGTTTTACATGATACGAACATGCTTATTTTTATTTGCATGTCTTGGTCAGTAAATGAGATTGAATATTTACTAAATATTTCCTAAAGAAGCTGTTCTGACATTATGTCTTTCTTTGTAGATATGTCATCAAGGCAAAAATTACTTTCTCTGGCACTGTGCACATCTAAATGAATATGTAAATCAGATTGTAGAATTTAGGGTTCCTGTGGATTCATTCTGATTGACAAAAATGTATGTGATCAAGAAATCCAATAAATGGTCATCTAATCCCAAATAATTCAGGTATAAAAAGGTATAAAGCTGTCACTGAGGCGGTACTTATTTAAAAAGTACTAATATGTACACTTTAGGTAATATAATGTAATATGTAGCCTACCTTTAATGTTCTAATTTGTACCATTTAGGAGTAAATAAGGTACAAAATTGTGCTTTTTAGCTTTTGTACCATCCCAGTGACAGCTTTGTACCTTTTTTCTGAGAGTGTAATTAGAGGCGTTACATAAAGGCTAATAAGAGTTAAATGGTTTTGAACTGATTAGCTGCGTATAGTACAGAGATACGTATGACTGTTTATGACAGAAACCTGCTAACCAGGTGGCATATCACTAAGCCTATTACATATCTGACAAAGCAGATGTCTCGAAACAATAATTAGCGATGCCAATGACGGCCCCTGCTGTGGTAGATTAAATACAGATCTTATCAAATCACACAGGTTTCAAACAGCAATTATGCAGGTGGTATAAACACAATTAATTGCCACATTAGAAGCAACAAGCATCTCATTGAGGCGCTGGAGAGCCGTATGGGTTTGGTTCGGTTGGCCCATGTGAGAGGCACTACACCAAAATAGCCCATTTCATAATGTTTTCGCATTGTTGTGTAATAATTTGCGCAATTTAAAATCACTTGATTTTTAACAATAGCACAATTCTCTAGTAGCAGAGTATTCATTTCCCACAGCGTCAGAGTTTCAGCCCTGCGTTTTGATTCAATTTGATTTTGCATGGAGCAAGGTCGCTTCAAGCGAACAATAATAAATACATCAACACTCCAACCTCCCTCCGCCTGGACCAAACCGCACCACACAGCCCTGATTTTTTTTGTGGAAGGATTGTGAAACGGATTATGTATTTTAAGCGAGGGCATGACTCCAGTGGGTGGGTACTCTTCAGGGGCATTAATTTGCTATTTTTTGCATTCTGTCTGAAACATTTGGATTGACTCTCAAGAGACTTCACAAACGGCAGCATCACCACTGCAACACCCACCCACTCCAAACTGTAGTGTTTTTCCCTGCCAACAGGTTTCACATTGGACTGTGTGTGTGTGTGTGTGTGTGTGTAAACTCATATGCATATAGAGAGAGTGTGTGTGTGTGTGTGTGTGTGTGTGTGTGTGTGTGTGTGTGCATGTAGAGAGAGACAAATCTAGTAGGAGAATGAACATCACAGATAAGTGTCTGAAGAGTGTGTTCAAACATCTAGTGTAGCTGTCAGTTAGGAAGAGTGATAATGATAGTTGAGTGGAAAGTTACACAGATGCAGATGCAAACAGATTCTACAAAAATAAAACTTTCCTTGAATTGAATCTAAAAGGCACAATTAAATCTGACACAGATTTTTATTTTTTAATACAAATTTCTGAATGAAAGAAAACACACACACACACACACACAAAACATTAAAAAAAAAAAAAGAAAGAAAAGAAAATGCTGCACCTCTGAAACAAATTTCCAATTTGCTGACATCAAATCCTCTTATTTTTAGTCTTCTAATTTTTAACCCCTTCTCTCCCACCACTTTTCACAGTCCAATCAAATCAGATAAACACAACATATTAAAAATGTAACAGCGAACAGGCCTACATTTCTTTCTTATAAATATCCATTTTTGCTCAGAAATGCATCACATTTCATTAGTAAAATGGTTTGTGAATATATTTTTTCTTGTTGATTGTAAAAGTTAATCATTAATCAACCCAAAATGAAATTTACTTATTTACTCACCCTCATGTCGGTCTAAAACAGTATGACTTTAAGAACATAAAATAAAACATTTTGAAGAATGTCACACAGTCACAGATTTGTGTGTGTGTGTGTGCGTTTTTCTTCATACAATGGAAGTCAGTGGTCACTAAAATTGTTTTGATTACCAACATTCTTCTGAAAATCTACTTTTTGTGTTCCACAGAAGAAAGTAAGTAAGATTTGGAATGACATGAGGATGAGTAAATAATGACAGAAATTGTAATTTGCGAAATGGTGAACTAAGAAGACCGCATATGCAGCATCCCCAATGTTTTTACTAAAGGTTTGAGATTTTAGGATGAGAAAAACTAACTACATTTCTCAATTATCCAGTGGCCATAACTCTCTCATAACTTGCTCCTGCAAAGCTATTTTTAGTTCTTGGATGATAAGGAAAAAAAGTGAGCTCTTAAAGCCTGTATATAGAGCTGGACAGGTTTTAGCTGTCCTGTCATATACTGCTGGGAAAAAAAAGTCACCTCATTGAGGTCTTTTGTTGCTCTTAGGTGGTATTCTATCTGAAGCACTTTCAAGTAGTTTAAAACTGTGAAGCCTTAATGGAGAGACAGAGAGTGATAGAAAGCGTTGGCAGCTGGATGTCTCTATGTCCCTGAAACTGACACTAGAGAGAAAACCCATTCTTTGGGAGTTATCCTTTTGAAGATATACATGTTACATTCTTAAAGGTAAATCTACCATTTGGAGGAACTTATAACCTTGATCAACTCCTCCAGGTAAGCTTTTATATAATTAGATGATTGATTTCAGGTGCGAGTGAGTTTTCAGCTGTACAGAAAGAATTGTAACTGCAGACCAGATGATCCAATGTGCTTAGAGTAAGAGGCTGGCAGAAGAAGGATAAAGCTTTAAGGACGTTGCATAAAAGGTTTCTCAAAATATACTGGTTTGCTTTGTATTTATGTACATCAGGCCAAATAGATGATAGAGCATATAGTTTATATTTCCAAGTGTCTAATTTTTGTTTGAAAATGTTATTGTTGCACATGCGAACTTGCATTTAAAATTCCAATTGTCTGTAAAATAAATAAATAAAACAATAAAAGCTTGTTGTTACGGAGACCTTTTAGTTTAATAATTGGATTTCATATTATCATGACTAGATGACCATTGGTTTTACTAGCCAGAAATTGTTTTAAGTGCTTCCAAAAAACTGAAAAGGCTTGTAATGAATGTGTGACAAAAGCTTCATAATGGCACATGTCCTGTTTTCCACCAAGGCCACACACCTTTGAGTCACACTATGACAAGCAGATATTTTATGAATAAGCTGTGTATTTCTATAGTATTAGTGCCTTCTTCACAAAAAAATATAGTGGCCGTCCGCTTTTTTATTAATTTTCTCGATATCAGCCAACTGTGAGATGAGTCACATTACAAATTTTGATTTAAAGCAAAAAAAAAAAAAAGATTCTTTTTTTTTTAAATACTGACTTACAGTCATTGATATAAAAACATTATATTGTAAATGTATTACTACAAAGTTTGAGAAAAGAAATACTAACTTGATTGTCATTAACAATGCTTCATAGGAGTGGGCGGTTCCAGATGAGTTTTTTTTTTGCTGCCATTTGTGTTTCCATAGTAACGGTGAATTCTCTTATTGGCGGAGCTCTCTTAGGATTATGGGTATTGTAATTCATAATTAATTTTTAACATTTTTTGTACTTATGAAATGCTGTTGTTGCAATGTAGCAGATTTATTGGGTGGAATAAAAAAAAACCTTGTTGACTTTAACAATTAAGCAGTTGCTATTTGTGTTCAAAGTCATATTTTGTGTGTGTGTGTGTGTGTGTGTGTGTGTGTTCACTGTATACAATTTAAATATGTATTTTTCATTAAAGCATGCATCTAGGCAAGGAATCAAGAAATATCTGTCGAAAGATTATACAAGCCTTAGTCTGTTATATAAAAACACAACATATGTAAATGGATGGTAATGCATGAAGCTCTGAATATAAGAACATTTCAAATCAGTTTAATATAAAAGTAAGAAACTTTTCAAAATTGTATGCCTTCTTTTCAATGCTGAAGCCTTAATTAACACTGTGCTGCTATTTCATAAGTAAGGCCCTCACCTCAGTAAAATAAGGTGATTCATTCATTTTCTAATTCATTTACATTTATAAAAAATTGTTGACACTGATCAACAGAATAATATTCATTCATGTCAAAGTGATTTCTGTTTTTTACAAATTAGTGCCAATTTATTATATTTATTATACATAAAGTAATAAGTTTCCTATGTATTCATCCTCTTTAAGTCAGTTTTTAAATGCACCTCTGTCAATGATTACAGCCTTGAGTCTGTGTGATAAACTACTGTGACTTCTAAAACCAAGTGACTGTGCCAGTGATGACTGAGGGAGTGAATA
>NW_015667273.1:222553-256592 GCF_001515625.1 Sinocyclocheilus rhinocerous
AAAATAAGGTGATTCATTCATTTCCTAATTCTTTTACATTTATAAAAAATTGTTGACACTGATCAACAGAATAATATTCATTCATGTCAAAGTGATTCCTGTTTTTTACAAATTAGTGCCAATTTATTATATTTATTATACATAAAGTAATAAGTGTTCCTATGTATTCATCCTCTTTAAGTCAGTTTTTAAATGCACCTCTGTCAATGATTACAGCCTTGAGTCTGTGTGATAAACTACTGTGACTTCTAAAACCAAGTGACTGTACCAGTGATGACTGAGGGAGTGAATACCTATGAAATTAATTATTTTCATTTTATATTTTATGAAATTCATTTTATTTTTTCCCGGCAATGTCAAAAAGTACACTGTGATAAAATGTTTATGCTTATATATATATATATATAGAGAGAGAGAGAGAGAGAGAGAGAGAGAGAGAGAGAGACAATACCTTTAAGGTGGAACAGGCAAAAACCTAGTGTTAAAGGGGTCATATGATGCGATTTCAAGTTTTCCTTTCTCTTTGGAGTGTTACAAGCTGATTGTGCATAGATAAGATCCCTGAAGTTGCAAAGACTAAAGTCTCAAAACCAAAGAGATATTCTTTATTTATGTTAGATAATATTGTATCAGAAGTATTATCTAGTAGTTCTCAGTGAGCACTTCTCACAAGTCATGGAACACAAAAGTGTTAATTCGTGAAAACTGTGTAAATTAGTGAACACTTGCTGACTCATGCACGCGCTTGTAAGCGCTTACGCGCACGTTTTTGACGTGGGTGGTACTTCCTGACCACGGTTGTCATATGACTCCGTCTGTTCATCCGCTCTCAGCGCAGATCTGTTTACTCTTAGACTATTTAATTTAATTAAGAAAAATAATAACAATGTCTACATTAGTGGCGAATCGGCCTGTGGATCTGAACGGCCCTGAAGCAGCGGCACGGCAGCACGCTCAAGCCGTGGTCAGAAACTACATCTCCCAGCCCAGACTGAGTGAGTGTCGTTAGCCTTCATTCATACAGCTAACAGCAGCAACACATATGGCGTTTCTCTCTAGTTTTATTCTCTTTACTGCTCTTTAATCTGCATTTTGGCTTTGCATCAGAGGCTAAACACCTCCAGGACAGAGCTGATCTATTATCGCTAGTGTTTGCAAATGTCATGTTGGAGTCAAAGTAGCACAGCTGTCATGCTAACACTAGCTTGAGCTGTTAATAGTTAATCGATCAGCACTTTTGCCTTTTTAAATTTTTATTTTTTACTAATTTCTTGAACGGTCATTGTGTAAATAAACAAAGTAAGTGTGTTCTTTAAGCTCATTTTAATAAGAAAGCGAATAACCTTTGGTGTCTTTGAAGGTCTAAGCAAGTGTAAACATGCTAACTTAGCTAGCCGAGCTGGGCTAAATTTAATTATTTATAGCCAGGTCGCTTAAACTGATGTGAAATAGTCATTCAAAACTACAGTAAACAATACATTTTTGTTATGGATTTCTTAAGGTTGGTCTTTAAAAGTAGTATATGATTGTTTGAAGGCTCCGTCTGTGAATGGTTTATTGACCTCCATCAGTTTAATACTGATAATATGATAGTATTTATATTAGATGTGCTGTTTAGGTCTGTATTTGGTGAACGGAATGGATGTTTTTATGATTTTGTTTTCAATTTTCACGCAATAGCTAATGCGCACTGAGATAGACAGATTGAGTGATGATCCCTCTCATGTGACATAATCACGTGACACCCAGCTGAGCTGGTGACTAGTGAAATGTGCAATGAGGAACCTTCAGCTCCACACAAATCATGTGACTTTGTCACTGAAAAAGTTGCATGTTTTTGCTTTAGACTGACTTGAAGCCCTAGTTGCATAAGTGTAGCCATTTTATTTTCATTTTTATTCATAATCTTTTAATTCAAACTGCAATGAAAGTTGCATATTTTCTTCTGGAATAATGTCAGTGTATTATATATTAGTATCTGCCAGGTCGCAGAATAGTGTTTTTCACAATGATTCTGTTTGGAATTTAATTAACAGTTATACACCAAAAAAATATTTGTTTGCCAGGCTCTAATTTTGCAGTGGTTTGTTTGTGAAACTATCACTGGTTCAGCTTAGGGTTGGACGATATGGCCAAAATTTATATCACGATATATTTCTTAATTTCGGTCGATATGATATAATTCCGATATCGATATGAACACTATTAAAAAAAGCGTCGTAAAAACTGCCAAGAACGCCCACAACAGATGTCTGTGCATACAAACTTATGAAAAATGAATGTGTCAGTCTATGACACCTCATATAAAACCATATATTTTAGAAAAAAAACCCAGCACAAATAAATTAATGTTCACCTTTTATTTGTATTTAGCCTTCATACAAACAAGAAATGTGAAATGACTGTCAAATAATCGTCTCAGACTCACCTAATTAATATTAATATCTTTAACTTCAAACTATAGGCTAACATACCAGTCAAAAGTTTTTGAACAGTAAGATTTTTTATTTTTTTATAGAATTCTCTTCTGCTCAAAAAGCCTGCATTTATTTGATCCAAAATACAGCAAAAACGTTTTTTTTTTTAGAATGATTTTTTTTTTAGGCATATTAGAATGATTTCTGGATCATGTGACACTGAAGACTGGAGTATTGATGCTGAAAATTCAGCTTTGATCACAGGAATAAATTACATTTTTAAATATATTCAAATAGAAAGCAGTTATTTTAAATAGTAAAAATATTTCAAAATGTTACTGTTTTTGCTGTACTTTGGATCAAATAAATGCAGGCTTGGCGAGCAGAAGAGAATACTTTAAAAAAAAAAATAATATTTTAATCTTACTGTTCAAAAACTTTTGACTGGTAGTGTAGGCTGATTATTCTTATAGATTGAAACAAATGTGCTTTAGCCAGTATAAAGAGTATGAAAAGTATGAGTTGCTGCAGAAAGAAAAAAAAGAGCAACAACAAAAACATGCTGCTGGAAACCGGCTTATTGAAAATGCAAACTGATTCTCTGCCAGCAGGAGGTGCTTTGAGAGCGGTAGAACTAGCGGTTTCCCTGGTAACGGCTGTAATCAAATCAGCTCCACTCACAAACCCTTCTTTATCAGATAAAATGAAAATGCCATCCAAACTTTTCTGAAGACAGTCCTTTCCCTTCAGAGATACATTCATATAAAACACCCACGACATGCTTTGATTTTGAAACGTGCAGTGCTCATGTTTATTCAACGAAGTTAAACGCCACAAATAAATCAATGTATGGGAAACACTGGTAATGTATATCGAAATATCGGAAATGTGTTTAAAAATCATATCACCATTATTGAAACAAATTATATCGCGATACATATTGATATTGAATTATTGTCCAGCCCTAGTTCAGCTTCATCTTTGAATCTGCTCATGCTGTTTTAGTCTATCAGAAATGTGGGCTACTGAAGAGTGCTTTTCATCCTTGTCCATCACGTCTTTTTAAATTGACTTTTTGTGTTCAGCCTCTCTCTGTCTGACTCTTGTCATTTCCATTTCTTGGCAAGGGTTTTGTTGTCAAAGTGTTTGCCTTGTCAGATGCAACCTAATAGCACATTGCAAATTGTTTAAAACCCCATGAAAAGCGCAGTTTCTTTCCTGCGTTGACATTTTCTATTAAGTTTGGAGGAGACTTTTTTAAAGCTTTGGTTATGTCTCCGCCACATAGCTTGCTACTTGCTATTCGGTTGTATGTCACATTAGGGTGAGGGGCATTCTTGTTTTTGAGCATTTGATTGGACAAAGTGGTGTAGTGCAGGATGAGTCATCAAAATTTGTAACGTGACTCCCGTTTTGTAAATTTTAAGAGTGTATATATGCTAAAAGTGTATTTTGTCATTGTTTAGGAGTTCAATGGCATGTAGATGGCTAATCTGAAATCTAATTTAATTTTTGAGGTCTGTAGTGCAGTGCAACATGGACATTTGTTTGGTCAGTTTTGAACCTGGCATTAACAGTAATAAGGAAAACCCACTGAGATGCAGTAGTTGCCTAAATGGAGGAAGTAGACCCTAAGTATACTGCTGATGACCACATTTTTGCATTCTAGTTGCAAAATTGTGTATTTTCCTCCATTCGTTTTGTTTTGCACCACCGTTCAAAAGTAAAAAAATTTTAAACAACAAAAAAGCTCACTAAGGCTGCAATTATTTGATCAGAACTACCGTAAAACAGTAATACTGGAAGTATTATTACAATTCAAAATAACTATTTTCTATTTTAACATATTTTAAAATGTATTTTCAACAACCATTACTCCAGTCTTCAGTGTCACATGAACCTTTAGAAATTATTCTAATATGCTGATTTGGTGCTCAAGTAGCATTTCCGATTATTATCAGTCACTATCACTTTCACTTTTGATAATTTAATATGTCCTTGCTGAATAAACATATTAATTTCTTTCAGAACAAAAAATCTTACTGACTTGAAACCTTTAAATGGCATTGAATTTGGTAGCAGGCTAATGTAGGTTTTTTTTTTTTTTTTTTTTGGGGGGGGGGGGCTTTGTGGTTTAGTCCTGCTGAAATATACAGAGGAAGTGTATATTTTATTTATGGAGAAGTAGGCATCCTGTGAGTCAAACACTCAGCCTGAGAAGAAGTACTAGTATGATCACTGAACATTTTTCCTATTTTTTTCTTTTAGTTGTATATGTGTAGATTTTTTTTTTTTTTGTAATAACCTATATTTTGTTCTTTCCATTTTTCTCAAAACCTCGCAATATCCTGCATTCAACCTGCTGGAACATCAGATGACGCCACGCAGTCATCTCATGGTTTAGTCCTGCTTAAATATACAGAGGAAGTGTATATTTTATTTATGGAGAAGTAGGCATCCTGTGAGTCAAACACTCAGCCTGAGAAGAAGTACTAGTATGATCACTGAACATTTTTCCTATTTTTTTCTTTTAGTTGTATATGTGTAGATTTTTTTTTTTTTTGTAATAACCTATATTTTGTTCTTTCCATTTTTCTCAAAACCTCGCAATATCCTGCATTCAACCTGCTGGAACATCAGATGACGCCACGCAGTCATAATGTGTTACCGACATCTCTTCGATAACATAATTTGACTCTTGTGTATGATGTTTCAGCATTTGAGTAGTTAATTTTGTTTACCCCTTTAATGGAGAACCTTGCTAAAATTACAGCTCGTCTGACATCTTTCTCTCATTTTTTCCCCTTCATGTGTATTATTGATGTTATTCACTGTAAATCTCATTAATTTAGACCTCAAAACACACTGTCCCACCGAGAAGCACAGGTAGCTTGTTTCTCTTTTTTTCCTAAGAGTGTCAAATGAAAGCTCAGGCTAAAAGCCTCTTAGCAAACCAGGAAGAAAATAAATTACTTAATGGAAGAATTGAAGCCTTCCCTTCTGAAAGCCAAAGAAGCTGCATGCGTAAAGACCCCCGATCTGAAACGCCCCCCGGAATATATATAAAAAATTAAAAAAAAACTCTTTAATGTAGGCATGCCAGATAGCAGCACCATTTTGTGCCTCATCAGTGGCAGAGTGCATGCTGATAGTGGGCTGTGATTGAAGGCAATGAAGACTGATGGGAAGGCAAACACACAGATCTGTACCCATAAGTCCTTGCAGCACCTGATATGCCATCACAGTTGAGAGGCCGTGTCCGTCAGCGCAGGTCTGATTGGTCCTGCTTTGTCCTTAAAAAAAGCTGAAAAACACAGAAAGGACCTTCAAGTTTAAAACTTTTTTTCATCTCAAATTTAAAAATAGAAACTAATATTGAGGCCATTGAAAGGGCGCAGCGGAAGGAAAGCATTTTTGCGTTGTGTTATGAAACGTTTGGTATGTAGAGAATGCAGATTTAGAGCATATCAAATATTTGCAATTCAATCACGCTATTTTTTTTTTTTTCAAATATTTTTCTTTCACAACTTTTTGTCGTCGGCTGGTGTGTTTAAGTAATTTGTTAGCATGCTTGTGCCCAGTCAAATTTCCAAGATGCCTGAAGAAACAAACAAACAAAGTAAACGTACAGTGCATTCATCTCTTCTGTGGAAGCAGAGGCCTTTTTTGTCTTAATCACGTCATTGGCAACAAAAGCAATTAACCCAGACTGTCTGTTCGCTTTGTTTTAATGCTGAATAGACGTTTAAATGTGCTGAAAAGACATTCAGCACGGTAATGGTATTTCTGTGAAGAAACAATTACCCGTAATGGCATGGTTATAAACAAATCTTTCAGATGTCACAGCCCTCCTTTATTTTATCCACTGTTTCCTGTTGCTAATCCTTTTGTCCGCCTGTAATTAATCAATTGTCGTGACAGTGAAAAAGAAAGCCCGCGGTGGGCGTTCGACTTCATCTTGCCATCAAAGAAAAGTAAATGAAAGACGAGTATAGAATAGTCGACATTCAAAAATAGTATCCAAGTATATAAAATTATGGACTACTTGGATTGAAAAGGAAAAAAAAAAACTTTATCCCATTATGCACGTCACATATATGACACAGTTTTTCTTGCTTTTTGATCTAGATGTTTTTGTCTTAAATGCATATTGTATGCTTAAAAAAAAAAAAAAAAAAAAAAAAAACCTTATTGTGTGTTTCAAGTACAAATGTTGCTTATTTTATGTCATTTTCAATGTTTATCTCATAGCAATTTGCATACTATATAGGTTTATAGATTATAATTACAAAATTAATTTTGTTTGTGCTGTGATTTTCACATTTACATACTATTTCAGTGCAATTTATTAGAAATCATGCAAGGCGAGATAGTCAAAGGTTAAAAAAAATCCCAAGATAGGTGAAGATGGAGGAAAAAAACCTGACAAAGCACATTACAGAATGTTCAAAATATTACCTAGTTACATAATATGTGTAATACGTTACATGTTATTTTTTTATATTAATAAAAAGTGTCTATTTATTGTCATAATTATATTTTAAATTATGTTTATAATTTAATTTGTTATTCAAAATATAAGATAAAGTTTACATTGAGCATAGCGATTTATAGTCTTATATTTTATAGTCTATGTCCATCCTAAAACGCCTGATAGTGTCTATGAATTGTCCCGTATTGTCTTAAGTACTAAAAACATAAATAAAACATAAAAAAATAAAAACATTTTGCATTAATTTGCACTTTATTGCACAGAATACATAATAGGTGTTGAATGCACTGTTAACTCATTCACTTCTTTAAAGTTTTGTGTAGCTATTTTTTAAAATATCAAGTTTGGTTTTAAATATTTTGTAGTAACTTGAGTATGTCATCCGCATGGAATTGAATATGAAATATGACAAACAGCGTAAACTTCGCTTGTCATAGGGGGCCCGCTTTGGACTTTTGTTATAGATCTGTTGCTAGGCAGCATATGGGTGAAAAACCCGCCTGTCCCTGCAAATCACTCTCAAACTGTTGCAGTAACATTACGGCTGTTTCGATCTATTGTAACTGCACCACTTTGCCACCTCTCCTCGAGAGGCAGCGGGGTTAACCAGCTGTCTCAGTTTAGCTGTCACCCCTTCAGTCTGCATCCCGCCAGGAAACACACACAGATTACAGCTCTTCCCACCGTTCCCCCCACATACACACACACACATACGCAGTCGTCTGATTACACACGACCCAATCAGTGCATGCGTTTGGGGAGTCCTCCGTTACAGCCTCTGCCTCTACCTGTGGGGTTAAAAGCATTCCTGTTTGATGGGGGTGTCATCACTGTGGAGGTCTTTGTTAGGACAGATGAACAGCCACAATTGTGTGTGTGTGTGCGCACGTGTCTGTCTTTATCAGATTGTCTGTGTGTTGTATGCAGGTCTTGCTTTTGTTTATTTTTTTAGGGGACTTTTTTTGATTTGGTAGCTTTAGTAGTGTTTATAGCATGTCAAGTTAATTTCTTTTCTCTCTTGCCATTTAATCTTGTTGTCATGTTATTCCAAACGTCAGATGGGATCTCTGAAACATCTCTTGAAAATGGCATTGCATTATTTTCATTAACAGAACATTACCTGACCTGAATGATAAACATACATGGCAAATTTTGATTAATCTTGCATTTTTTTAATATTATAATTAAATTGTTTATTTTATAATTTAACATTTAATTATTTAATCATTTTTTATATTTTAACATTTTTAATTAGTTATCACATTTCTTGCATTTTCTTTATGTCGGTGACTTTTCAGTTCATAATCACACATTAAAACGTTCTGCTGGGCGGGATTGTTCGAATTTAATTAGCTAGCACTTTTTAGTTATTCAAAGAGGCTATAATCATCAGTTTGCTTGTGAAATCATGAAGGCCTTTCAAACAGTATCTCCAGTTTGTCATTTCTATGCATTCAAAATGATCATCTTTCAACACAGATTTTGCTCAATTCATTTTGATACGTAGTCCACTAAATCCAAAACCTGCCCTTTTGAGTGTGTAGCACATTGTGCCGTCAGTGCCATAATTGGATTCCCTCTGTTATCATTGAAGTCCCAGAGAATACCATCAAGGTCCCCTGTGAGCACTGATTCACTGTCTTTCATACGTCTATCTATTGGTCATCCAACGTTTCTATTTTTTTCCGAAAAGCATTTTATTGTGTCCCCAAATTTTGTTCAGTGTTCAGCATGCTTCTGAATAGGCGTAACATTGAATTTAGAATCCGGCAGCTATTATACGTATTTACAGGACTGCGGCCCTAATTATTGTCACGAAAATTATTTTTATTTTCACAGAAATGTGCTAATGTGCGTTTAATCAAAAGCACAGTGCTACGTTTTGTCCCATTTACGTTTGCGACAAAAGGTTGTCCGTATACTTGCAGAATAGCTGTGTAATTTCGTGGCGTTTTGGCAGGTGGTTCAGTAAATTTTGCCATTTATCTATTGGTCATCCAACGTTTCTATTTTTTTCTGAAAAGCATTTTATTGTGTCCCCAAATTTTTACTTTTGTTCAGTGTTCAGCATGCTTCTGAATAGGCGTAACATTGAATTTAGAATCCGGCAGCTATTATACGTATTTACAGGACTGCGGCCCTAATTATTGTCACGAAAATTATTTTTATTTTCACAGAAATGTGCTAATGTGCGTTTAATCAAAAGCACAGTGCTACGTTTTGTCCCATTTACGTTTGCGACAAAAGGTTGTCCGTATACTTGCAGAATAGCTGTGTAATTTCGTGGCGTTTTGGCAGGTGGTTCAGTAAATTTTGCCATTGAACATTTGCTCACTCATACAGCTTAAACAGGCTTTTCATTATTCTCTCAGTCAGAAAGTAGAGGTGTCATATCAAACCATGTGATTTCATAGTCTCCAAATTATGACTGTGAGTTATGAAGCCATTGCCAACAGGTTCGGGCATTCGATTTTTCCGCAAAATCCACTTTGGTATTTTCAGAAATGCACAAATGCAACAATCTTTTCTTACAATTCCTTTAGGAAAAACGGTGGTACTATTAAACCCCAGTCTTCATTTTAAACCATGACTGTTCAGAGTGAGATTTCTTTTCCCGTCCTTTTGCTTTCATAGATTGTCCTTGGACTGATACGGACATCTGTCCCCCTCTGACAGGATCAGTCTTTTTCAGTTACGGTATCAAAGACGCCCAATGTCTCAGAATTCATTATCAAGACTTAATATGTGGGTCTTGTGGGGTAAGTTTAGCGGGTGTCATGGCGGAATTGTGCGAGCCTTGTTTGTCTGTTTAATGACAGTTGCATTTGTGTCGATCTGATCCCAAACATGGGGCAATTAGCGCTCTCTTTTATTACGTCTTATGGGAAACCACGGTGCGGATGCTCAGCAAAAAAAAGAAAAAGAATAAACACAGGAGGATGTGCGTGAATGAGACAAGCCTGGCACCTTTGCCTGCGCTTTTGTATCGTTAATTCAGTTTCGGCGCAACGCAACTGGCCGGCCCCAAAAAACGCCTGTCCCACCGTGCCCCCCCCTCGCCATCAGCGCTTCTCTTTCACAGCAGAGATGGAAATGTGTTGGAATGCTCCATGCCTCCTTTCAGCGCCACTTGAATGGGCCCTTTAGTATTTCACACCAAGGTGTCCTTCAGGGCGCGGGGTCAGGCTACCAAAACAGCTTCTACCGCCGGATTAGAACCAATTAACATCTCGGCACACAATAGGGCCTGGCAGCTCCACAGGCCTCACGTTGACCCGCGCTGGTGTTGCATGCCTAGCCCTCAGACCGCCGCACTCAAACTCAAGTGTCCTGGGAGGGGTGGGGAAAGTTTTTCAAGCCTAATGGGAAATGTTGCTACTTCACACCATGTGAATGTATAGCCATTTTTTAATCTTTATTTTACAAGGCCTCTTATGAGGCACTGAGTCCTCTGTGTGTGGAGTTGAAGTGGGCCGCCATCTTCATCACAGATCTGGAAGGCGATTGGCTCATGGTTCGGCAGGGTCGTTTCATCGCCCTCGTTTTTATTTTTTTTTAATAAGCAACTGTTTTGCTTATTTATGGTCAGGTTTTCTTACACTGTGTTCGTACAGCTGCTTTGTTCATTTATTCTGCGTATTTAGATGAGTGTTAATTTTCGCTTCTGTTTGACTAAAAAACTAGCGGTGTCCTACTTTGGTAGAGCAGATTAGCACCTGCGTGCCTTCGTTTAGCGTTCGTTTAATGTTGTGCACAATATCGGAGCATGTCATGAGCTTTGTTTGAGTAAAGATTTCAGCTCCTCACTGTTTTCCATTAGCAGTTCGTGTTGCGTTCGAGAGACTTTTAAGGGGTTGATGTACAATTATATGGCCGCAATTTTCCAGCCTCGTAATTATGATCACCTCTCAGTAAATAGACATATGTATCTCCTTTGAAACATATGGGCAATTTGTAGGGAAAGTGTAGCTATTAAATCCATTTTATAAGCACCTCCCTGTGAAGCACATACTGCAATTTGTCTGGGCTGAGGCAAAAAGGACGGAGGGAAGGAAAAGCCATAATGTCTTGAAAAATGATGGAATTTGCAGGAAGTGTGCATTTTAGTATGTTTGTGAATTTGCGGAACGCATCTGTTTTTGTGTGTTTTGAGAGAGCGAATATTCAGTGTTAGGGTGATTTGACTGCTGTTTTTCTTTCACTGTAATAACGGCAATTATGAGACTAATAATTTATTTAGGGAAGACGTGTCATTCAGGGAATCATCATAATGGGAGACGGGGTCTTTCACCTGCGCAGCTAAAAAATTTTTTTGTGAGATTTCTTGTTTTATTAGACGTATTTTTATTTTTTTTCCCCTCTGAACTTTAGTATACCAAATAGAAGACAGCATGTAATGTGTCCTTTTTTATTTATTACATTTTGCAGTGTATAGTATACTACTGATGGTAGAAGAGGATACTGGAAAAAATTACTTAAATGAAAATTTCAATATCAGTTAAGTTTATTTAATTATGCTTTGTTGAGGATCATCAGGTTTCCATGTTTTATTTATTTATTTACTTTTTTAAAGAAAATAATTGTTTTATTCAGGAAGCATAAATTAAATCAATTTAAGGTGACAGTAAAGACATTTATAATGTTACAAAAATGTTATATATAATATTTTTTTATTTTATTTAAATAAAAAATAAAATAAATATAATATGCTAACTGGGAAAAAAATATCATGCTTTTCACAAAAATATTAAGCAGCATAGCTGTTTCCAAAATGTAAATGTTACTTGAACAGAAAATCAGTATATTAGAATGATTTCTGAAGAATCATGGGACAGTGAAGAAGACTGCATTCAAATAAATGCAGCCTTGGTGAGCATAAGAGACTTCTTTCAAAAATATAAAAAAATAAAAAAACTTGACCCCAAACTTTTGAAGGGTTGTGTGTGTGTGTATCAATTCAATTTACACACAGTATTAAGTAATCAAGGTACTATTAGTTAATTTTAGACACATTTATCTCCATTCATTGGCAGAACCACAGGGCAGCCGGAGAGGGGAAACACAGCAGACGCCTGTCATTTAATAACTGTGATATATCTCAACGCAATAATAGATTGTCACAAGACATTTGAATCTTTTTTTTTTCACACAATATTCATAGAGGAATTTGTGAAAGCAGGGGGCCTCATAGGATTTTAGCACAGTTCTTCCATTGTTCCTCTAGCTTTTTTACGCAGAAACGAACCAAAAACAACAAAAATGTAAAAAAATAAGCCATAGATAAATAAAAAATATCTGAAAAGGGGAAAAAAACACAAAAGGGTGGAACTACGTTTCTCTCTTTCACCCTTCCTTTTCTCCTCAGCCAGTAAGGAAAGTCACGATGTGCAGGTGTGTGTGTGTGTGTGTGTGTGTGTGGGAAACAGCAATACTATAGTGCATTGACAAACGATTCTGCTGTCTGAAGCCTAATTAGTGGCATAGTGTCTGCTCCCCGTGGGGCTGCTGTGCTGGGTGTTAGAGACGGTCCATTCTCATTTCCTACTGCCTTTGATATCAGACCACAGTCTGACGTGCACACAAAACCGACACACTGAGGCGTGATGGACAACCCAGAGCAGACAAAGCTGACTCTTCTCCATCTAGCGTGCATCATCTCTCTCTTTCACACATACACACACACACACACGCTGAAACAAAGTGAAGGACACACACCAAATTGGCTCCTGTGACAGGACGGCTAATGTTTTCCCATGCAAAGTAAAAGGCCAAAGTATGAGACCACACCCTCTGCTGCTAATAACGCAGTCTGGACCAAAAACACTAGCTGGCTTTTTATAAAAATACTTCAGTGTTCATTAAAGTGCTTCTTATATTGAGGAAATGAAAATATCTAGTTTTATGTTTACCTTTTGCGTCATTAGACTGGACAGAAAAGAAGGTATTGTGACGTTGCAAATCAGATTCAAACCTTTCTCACATAGATGAGCATCACAGCTCAGTAAGACTGCTTTAAATTACAGTAGCAAGTAACATTGGTGACTGGTTTTAAGACTCTAAGAGCAACATGAATATTTATTGAATACATGAATTACATTTTTGAGAATTTTGAATATTTGGAAAAAAAAATCCTTTGAAACTTGACACTGACCAAAAATACTTGGTGTATTTTTTTAAATCACTTATTATATTAAGTAAATGAAAAAAAAAGTAGTTTAATTTTTTTCTGCATAATTTGACTAATAGTTTGGACAGAAAAGAAGGCATTATGATATGTTGCAGGTCAGACTTAAACCTTCTTCGCCCAGATGAGCACCACAGCTCCAGTAATTAGCTATTTCATTCCCAGGCCTGATGTTTCTGTTATATTTTGGGCAAACTATGCTTGCGCTCTGATTCATAGTTTGTTAAGGACGGACTGTCCGTAGTGATTCAGGAGTCACATGAGCCCCAGTCATGATGGAGGAAAAAAAGTGTCGTCTTAAGGGATAGAAAATTGTCATCTTTTACTCGGTCTCATGTTGTTCCAAACTTATATGCATTTCTATCTTGTCTATGCAAATCATGACTTCTGGATGGACTTTGCCTTTAAAGTGGCATCTGTGCCCCATTCTCCCTGGCCTGTTCAACCCAAAGATAGCTCATCCTGTCACCCAAAAATGAGTGTAATTGTTTATATAGGCTATATAAGACTTTTTAGGCACCTGGAACCATGAAAAATTACCATAGTCTGAGCCAAATAATTGTCCCTCATGGAACAGAGTGAAGATGTCATCCCCCATTGTGACATCTGCCGAAAAAGCCACCTTGAATGTGCTAACTGTGTTCTTCTAGCCCTGACATTTGGACATGGAAATTTATGAAAGCCATTTAGAATACTCCAGTAAAGGTCACTGTGTACAATTAGATGCACAGGTGTCAAGAGAAAGAGTCCTCATTTCAATGTGATTGTGGGCTTTTGTAGCAAATTTCATGCACTTTATTGGTCACAGCTAGTGCTTGCAGTCGCTGTGTGTGTGTGTGTGTGTGTGTGAGTGTGTGCATGTGTGTCTGCTCTCACGCCTGTCAAAAAGACGTGCAGCAACCTAGAATCAATAAAAGTTTCCCATATGTCTGTTTAGTAATTGCATGTTTACTATTCAGGGGTGTTCCAAATGGTCATATAAAAATGCAAATTGAAGGTTAAATTTTAATATTAATTTTCAGGTCTTGGCTTCCTTTTGCAGGCAGTATAAAGTCACAAAAATGTTTGTTGTGTTTGTTTTCACATTGTGTTTCGTTTTTGTCACCCTCAGCCTACTCTACTGTGTCTGGTGTAAATGGGCCACTGGTTATTTTGGACAATGTCAAAGTAAGACCTTTTTCTGTGTTTATTAAAACTAAAGTATTTCAAAATAAACTTACTTTAAAATGACAAAAAGTAAAGGAGGATTTTTTTATGTATAAATGAAATTTAAAGCATTTTATAGTTTAACTTCTGAACATTAGATTTTGGATAAAATGGTAATTTATGTTTAATAACATACTGTTCAAAATTTTGTGGTTGAAAAGATTTATAAATGTTTTTGAAAGACGCCTCTCATGCTCACCAAGATTGCATTGATTTGATCAAAAATAGCTGTGGAATTTTATTACAATTTTAAATAACTTTTTTCTATTTTAATATACTTTAAAATGTAACTTTATTTCTGTTATGGTACAGCTGTACTGACTTTGAACTGTTAAGTTAAATTCACAAATTGACTCTAAACAATAAATTGACTTTTAAATGGTAGTTTGTATATTGATCCTCGTCTTCATCTCTGACTTTATCATGTTCCTCTAGTTTCCACGTTTTGCAGAGATTGTGCACCTTACCCTACCTGATGGGACCAAGAGGAGCGGGCAGGTTCTGGAGGTCATTGGCACCAAGGCTGTCGTTCAGGCAAGTTTTCATTTAAAAGCATCTGCAGATGTTTGACTCTATGAGCCAAATATAACTATTCTCTATAAATATTTGTTAGACATCAACATTTGCAGTATCTAAGGTTAATATCAGGTCATAACTGAAAAATATTTACATTTTGTGCGCATCAGGTGTTTGAAGGCACCTCAGGCATTGACGCTAAGAAGACCGCGTGTGAATTCACTGGTGACATCTTGCGCACACCTGTGTCTGAAGACATGCTTGGTAAGCATATATGACTGACGCTCTTGCAGCCTATGTAATCATAGTCTTTATGTGTCTTCTAACCAATACAGACGTCGTGAAAAACTTTATTTTATTTCAGGACGCGTTTTCAACGGGTCAGGTAAACCAATTGACCGGGGTCCTACTGTTCTGGCTGAGGACTATTTGGACATCAATGGTAAGAGACTTGTTTTTTTTTTTAAAGCTTTATGTAACTTTTGCAGGAACAAGTGGTTTCTTGAGAGGCACATAGATGACTGAGCAGTGCTGTGATTTTATTAACTCTAGAGTTTGGGTTGATTTGAGAGAAACCTGATTTAAAATTTTAGCTGCACATCTTTGCCAATTAGGCTGCCACCAGCCATGTTAAATGTTCTTTGTCTTTGCGTTTGTGCGGCATGCACACAGCTTAGTTAAGAGGCCAGCATGCCAGAATATGTTCATCAATGCTTAAAATTCCTCCTTGATGGTATTTGAATTTTTTGAGAGGTTGAATGGGAATTTTTGTGTGCTTTTTAAGCCATTTACTGACCTCATGATCCTGATCTCTGCTAAGCTGAAATGGCAAAGGTGATCTTTTGAGCTATCAAAGGTATACAGTGGCGATTCAGGGCAATGTTTGAATGAGCCGAATGGATAAGAGGGGGCGTAATAAAGGGTTGATCAGGCCTCAAGGTCACACCACTCCAGATTTAATGAGAAAACGGTTTTCTAAAATATAAGCCTTCATCATTTGTCTGGGTCAATGTGGATAGTTTTGCCTTAAGAAAATTCCTTTTTTTCTATTAGCCTTCTTTTCCTTCTTTAGAAACAGAAGTTGTACTTCGTAGACTCTTAAGGACCAGATTTTTTCTTGCTCGGGTGAGACTGCACTGTACTCCCTTTGACTCTTCGTAGGTCAGCCCATCAACCCTCAGTGTCGTATCTACCCTGAGGAAATGATCCAGACGGGCATCTCTGCTATTGACGGCATGAACAGTATCGCTCGTGGACAGAAGATCCCCATCTTCAGTGCTGCTGGGCTACCGCATAATGAGGTGTGTTTTAACAGCACTGCCAACATTAATTGGCTGATATATATAGGTAGCAGGTTGTTTCTGTTTTGAGTTAAAGGCACAATATGTAAGATTTTTTTATTAAAATTTCCAAAAACCACTAGAACAGTGTTATATATTTTGCTGACTTGTGTACTTACATTATCCCAATGTGCCTTTGATTAAAATAGTTGAAAATTATGAAATTAAATATTGTTCTGTCATGATTCTCTTCTTATTATTTTTATATTTAATATATATACCTAACAAGGCTGCATTTATTTGATCAAAAATATTGTAAAAATGTAATATTGTCAAATATTATTACAATATAAAATAACTTTATTTATTCAAATATATTTAAAAATGTAAATGTAAGTTTCCTAAAGTTTTCCTAATCAAAATTCCTGTGATTATCCATTTTTATCAGTGCTCAGAAATTAATAATGGTTCTTATTATTGTACATTTTTTAACTGTTTTTGCTGCTTAATATTTTTGTGAAAATTGTGATAGTCTTTTTCAGAATTCTTTGATTAATAAAAAGAACAGCACTTATTTGTTATAGAAATCTTTTATAACATTGTTTTTACTGTCACTTTTGGTCAATTTAATGTGTCTGCTGAATAAAAGAACTATTTATTTAAATCTTTCTTACCTCAGACTTTTGAATGGTAGTGCATTTCCACAAAAATATTAAGCATTAAAAACTGTTTTCAACATTGATAATAATAAGAAATGTTTCTTGAGCACTAAATCATAGCAGCATATTAGAATGATTTCCAAAGGCTCACACAGTAAATAATTCATATATTATAGTATAATACATATATAAATTAAAAGAACACTACATAGTATTAAATATTGCTAAGCCCGATATCTGGCCTTGGTTTCGAGATTATTGATTTTGGATAGTTATTTGGCCTGACCAGTATATTTTATTATCTCTAGCACACATTTCCTGTACTTTTGTTTCAACGCATGGCCGCATTAATAGATTCGCCTTGTTTTTGCATTCAACTAGCTAGACTTTAACTTTCTTTGAAATGCACTGCAGGAATGTGTCTTTATACAGAACCCAATTCAGGAACCGATGATACAATACATGCCGTGCTGCTTGCCAATGTGTTTTAATTATTTTAATTAAACCTAGAGGGATTTATTTAAATTCCCTCATTTGAAGTGTTGTGATCATATTTAGCACTTTATTGTGCAGCAGTGAGGCAGCCTCAGCGCCTTTTTCTGTACTATGCTCGCGAGTGAGACAAGGCTGTGTGATTAACGTTAATTCGAGAGGGATCTGTAATTGATTTCACCCTGTGGTGTTTCTGTGGAAACAGTGAGGTGGGTCAGAGTTCGTTTCATCACATTTTCCTCTCGTGTGAATGCGGGAGGAAGCGGTATGATTTGGAGAGCTCTAGAGTAAGCAAACAAAACCAACCACTTAGTACTGATCAGTACATTCAGTACATGCTTTAGGTCAGTTGGTTTGTTTAGTTCCAAGATGAGTATGATGTCCTTGCAGAACTGAATGATAAGAATCGTAAATGATTCTTGAACTCTAAATTGGTTCCTCAAAGTTTCAAAGGACAGAGCAGAGGTCATAAACGATTTCTTTGCCACCAACTCATTATCGCATGAATTGTTGAGGGGAAATACGCACAGAAACACAATTTTTAAGGCTTTTAGTGAGGGATTACAAGGACTTTCTATGTATACAACTCCACATAGTTTATTATTATGAAGAGGTTGCTTTCGTTTAAGTCATTTCTGTCCCAGAGATCACAAATAGGCTTTTGGAGTTGGTTATTCCCACCAGCTATGACTGTAAGTGACTCATCTGCCAAACTCCTCTGCCGTCAGGCTGGAAAATGAATGTAATAACCCACGACATGAGCTGTTAAGGATATAAGTAGGCTGCCTTGAACTGAGTAGGAATAGTAGGAAGTGTGGGAAGGTCAATGATGTCTATCATTTTGTATCATAGCTAGTTTACTAGTCCCCAGAGCCTATTTGACTCTCATAACTATAATTATTTGGTGTGAAGTATGTTTTGTGAAGTAGTTTTTCGTAACTCAAGGTCAAATAATTTTTAAACCTCACTGCCTCGTTTTAGCCTCAGTTTTGGTGCAGTCTTTGCAAATAGTTGAGAATTATAAAATGACAGCACCCAACTTCAGTCAAGGCCTCAAACCTTCAAAGACACGTACCAGAGTTTTAGAATCTCCGCAGTTCTGAACTCAAAGGAAGAACATGAATAATTCTCAAACCATTGACTCTATATTATCTCTATTATTTACGTTTTCAGTTGATTGTGTATTTTCCACTATTTTAAAGGTTTTCTTTTGCTTTTGCTACATAAACAGGATGGTTAGTAACTTTTTATGTCATCTCAGTTATTTAGATAAAACATTGTATGTACGGTATACATTAAATAGAAAAAGCATATTTTCATTTGAAGTACATATGTTTCTTAGGTCCAGTCGCAGATATGACAGATCTTTATTAGATATGCCACTCTATTGCATATTTTCTTGGTACTTGGCAAATGAGGCTTTCTGTACATCCTCTTTCCATACACATTTATCTTTTGTGATTTGTTACTGGCTGGTTCACTCAACCCTGAGATCCTAACACCCGAGAGCTGTTTTCTCCAAACCATCAACCAGAA
This sequence comes from Sinocyclocheilus rhinocerous, assembly GCF_001515625.1. Classification (NCBI taxonomy): domain Eukaryota; kingdom Metazoa; phylum Chordata; class Actinopteri; order Cypriniformes; family Cyprinidae; genus Sinocyclocheilus; species Sinocyclocheilus rhinocerous. Next base: position 241,336 of record NW_015667273.1, read on the forward strand.
AGTTCCCATGAACACCCTTAAACTCATACACACACAAGCAATAATAATAACTCACAACACTTTTGGGCTCTTCACACTATGGCGAACCCAGGTTTGTTTTTTCATTTTAAACCCTTTGTTAAGACCCTGGGTAAAGAATATGAATATAGTTTATGAAAACCAGCACCAGACCAAGGTTTTTCTGCTTTTACACTGCTAATTGAAAAGTATACATTGTGAAATTATTCTGCTAGAATGTTGAAATGAGTTAAAGAACAGAATTACGAAAGCTTCAAGAGTTAAAAATGACAAGTGTGAAAAGCCCATCTCTTCTGTTCAGATCTGTTCCATGCCTAACGGGTGGATTTAGTGAATTGGGGGCCCCAGGCAAAATATAGGAATGGGGCCCTATACATTTGCACACATTTTCCTAGATCAACCCGGACGGTTGTTGTGGTAATAAACACTGTAAACAGCAAACGTTTGCGTGTCCGCGTTTAATGCGCATATCCTATATGAAAAGCATTTTAGGGGGCCCTTGGATTTTGGGGGCCCAAGGCGGTCGCCTACCTTTGCCTAATGGGTAAGTCCGCCCCTGATGCCTAAAGAAACCTGTTCCAGGTCTGAAAGAGTGAATCATCAACTACACGCATGCAGGAAGGAAGAGTATTGAATTCTGTCATGGCAATGAGATGAATAGGACAATAGTTAATGAATTGGATTAAACTGGGGAAAAATGTACTGTTTTCAGTATATAGACTTTGAAAAGAGAATAAAGCTCTAGTGATTGTCAGTTATGAAAATATATGATCAAAAGTTAAGGTTGAATGGTGTGAACTTCCAACAGCCCAAGTGTAAAGAGGGTTTCAGTGTCTCACTAATGAAGGTGCTGTGCTGTGATATAAAAGTTTCTCGTTTCATTAAACAGGAGTCGTGGGGTCACAGCCGGCTTTATCCCCTCAGAGAAACAGGTGTTCTGGGTCAGAGTTCGGACAGGGGTCAGGCCGGATTAGACGTCCAGGACCATTAAATTAAGTGATAAGCGTGAAATTCCGCATGCTTGTGGTCTTAATCTCTTTGTTGCAAATACACACATATATATAGTACATTATAGAAACACGCTTTGCACGCAAATTTGATGTTCATTTTAGCCCTATAGTATGTTCATGTTCAACATGCTAAACAGAATATAGCATCAAATATTTCATTTTTTCTGTAATTGAATAGATTTTTTTTTTCTTATCAAACAAAATATGAGGTTAAATATCGGAGATTCAAATAATATATTGTACACTACTGTTGAAAAGTTTGGCATCAGTATTTAAAAAAACATTAAATAAAAATACATTTGTTTTGCAAGAATGCATTATATTAATCAAAAGTGACAGTAAATACATTTTATAATGTTACAAAAAATTTCCATTTTAAATAAATGCTGTTTTATTTATTTTCTATTCATCAGAGAAGTCATGGTATCCGCAAAAATATTAAGCAGCACAATGTGTTTCAACATTGTTAATAATAAGAAATGTTTCTTGAGCAACATATCAGCATATTAGAATGATTTCTGAAGCATCATGTGACACTGAAGACTGGAGTAATGACAGATGCCATGACAAAAATAAATTACTTAAGTATATATATACACTTTAATATACATTAAACTACAAAACTGTTATTTTAAATTATAACTACATTTCACAAAAGTAGTTTTTACTGTATCTTTAATCAAATAAATGCAGCCTTAGCGAGCATAAAGACCTTCTTTCAAAAACATTGAAACTTACCCGACCCATTTTTTTAATATATCAAATTGGACAACTCTTATGTTTTTTGTTCTGTGCTTTTTGATTGGTAGATTGCTGCCCAGATCTGTCGTCAGGCTGGTTTGGTGCAGAAATCGAAAGATGTGATGGACTACAGTTCAGAAAACTTCGCTATTGTCTTTGCTGCCATGGGGGTGAGTGGTTTTCTGTGTCTTTATTTGTGCCAGTTTCCAAGTATGTGTTTTTCTTGTGTTTTTTTTCTTACCATGGTCAAAGGCTTGTTTTACTTGAGGTTCCTTGTGTGTTCATTTTCTTTACAACAGTAAATCCTGTTTTACATCTAGGTCTCTATACATGGCTCAGGTGTTTGCATGAATTTCAGGATGCTTGTGTAAAATGATCCTCTCAGTGAACGGAATGTAAAATTGTGTCCATTTTTTGTGAGTGGGTGAATGTTGGTCCTCGTAGGTGTCTTAATCCTGCTCCTCAACACCACCTTAACCTTCTGCCCTCACCTGTCTGCTTCCTTCCCAAACCTTTGTTATTGTCACCTGAGTGGCTGCGGTCTGTCCTCTCAGACAGGTATTACCTGCGTCAGGTGTCAGGTTCACCTGTGTATTCAAGTGTGGAGGGCTTCCATTAACCCATGCTTGAAATGTCACTGACCCTGCCTTGTGTCCTGTGGCTGCTGGGCTCCCAGTGCGGACTTGTGTCTAATGCATTCACTTTTGACGCACTGTAACTCTATATCTTGCTTTTATGTGCAGGGTGGTCAAAAAGCTAAACCTTTTATAAATGGAAAAAAAAGGATTTTCCTTTAATAGGAAATGTACTTCAAGAGGTCATTTTGAACTGAATAGTGGAGATTTTGGTTGAACAATGAACAAGAAAGTACCTGACATCGTCAGTTCATTAGAGTCTGGTGAAACAGGAAGTGAAGGTCTTACTCTGGATTTGTTCAGCATTTCACATGTTTGTTTGTTTTTAATTCCAGGTCAACATGGAGACTGCACGTTTCTTCAAGTCAGACTTTGAGGAGAACGGTTCTATGGACAATGTGTGCTTGTTCCTGAACCTGGCCAACGATCCTACGTGAGAATTCATTTAAATGACTTCTGTCCTCTTATGTAATGCATTTTGTATAACATACATATTGACTATTTGAATCTTTTGAATTGTTCTATGTAGCATTGAACGCATCATCACTCCGCGTCTGGCTTTGACCACAGCGGAGTATCTGGCTTATCAGTGTGAGAAGCACGTGTTGGTCATCCTCACGGACATGAGCTCCTACGCAGAGGCTCTGAGAGAGGTAAGGACGATATCATATCGATAAAATAATTTCCTCATAATGAATGTCAGAATCAAGGGCCATTAACATGCAAGAGCCTCAGATTTTTGAGAAAAGTAGATTTAAATTTACTTCCATAAACAAATACTTAAAATTGCTCAAAATTCATATGCCTTTTTCCCCAGTGGAATAAAATAATAAAGGTGCACTTTTCCATATTACAAAAATGCATGGTGATCACTGACTGTAGTATGGTTTTACACTTTAGTTCAGAAGTTTGGGATTAGTAAGGGATTACTTTTTTATTAATAATTTAATACAGCAAAGACATTAAATTAATCTCAAATGACAGTAAAAACTGTAAAAAAAAAAAAAAAAAAAACCCTCCTGTCTTTATGCCGCTGTAACCTTGGGATACATTCAGCCGTATATCAAAGCTGCCTGCTTTGGTTTCTGCGGTAGGCAGATGCTTCCAAAGAGCTGCGGGAGCGTTAACATTTAACTCCCTCTCCCATTCAGCCTGGTAAAGGTGAGGCTCAGAACAACGTCTACACTCGTTTTAACCTTGGGAGAAGATCTGAGTGTATTTTCTGCTTATAAAAGTGCCTCGGTGTGCGGATGCAGCACGTAGAAAACAGATTAACACAGAACCTCAATTGTCATGATGTAAAACTCCCGTTTTGTCTGTATGTGTTGTGGTTTTAGGTTTCTGCTGCCCGTGAAGAGGTGCCGGGCCGTCGTGGTTTTCCAGGTTACATGTACACTGATCTTGCTACGATCTACGAGCGTGCTGGAAGAGTGGAGGGCAGGAATGGATCAATCACCCAGATCCCCATTCTAACCATGCCTAATGATGGTACATGCGCGCATACATTTATTTTTATATAACACTAATTGTTGATGATGTAAAGATGTGAAGCCATTTCAACAAATATTCAACTTCAGCATGTAACTTATCCTATTCTTTTTGAGCAGTTTGTTGAGAAGTGTGCTATTACTTTTCTATGAAACTTAGAATTCAGCCTGGTGAAAACAAATGAAAAAAAGTAAAAAATATTTTTAAAAATTAAATATTTTGTTACATTAGTTTTTTAGTTGAGTTATTTTTAATAATTATTTTTATTAAATCTATTTTTTAGTTCTAATTTAGTCTAGCATCTCATTTTGTTAGGTATTTAGTTTAGTCTCAGTTTAGTCATTTTAATTAAATATATATTTATTTGTTTATTTTGGGTTTTTTTTTTAGGTTGTTTAGTTGTTATTTAGTTATTTCAGTTTAGTTTTTTTATTTACATATTTAACTATTTAGTATTTTTAGCTATTTTTTCAGTTATTTCGTTATTTATTTAGATATACATGTTTTGCTATTTATGCAGTTATTTTATTTAGTTGTTTTATTTATTTATTCATTTAGTTAGTTAGTAGTTAGTTTAGTTTAGTTAATTATAGTTTATTTGGATATTTATGTAATTATTTAGCTTTAGTTTAGTTATTTACTTTAGTTATTTAGTTTGTTACGGTTCATTTATTGGTTCATTTATTATTTATATTTGTTAGTTCATTTATTTTACTATTTTTTCAAATGAGGACATGCCGTAATGTTCCTTAACAAAGGTTTTGCAAGTTTTAGGTCACTTCTTAGGTTTGTCTCTAAACTACAGCCAAGCACATTTGCACATTCTTGTACACTTGATTGCTGGATAAAATGTATATGAATTTAATGAAGTTTCATTCGTTTTCTTCAGTGATGAAGGTGTCCTTCCACCGTTACAAAACTTGCTAGAATCAGAATGATTGTGGACATTTGGTGCTATAAAATATGCACTTTTTTATTTTGTGTTCAGGCCGGACACAGCAACTGCACCCAGTAACTAGCACTCTTGATGGCTTTGGTTACTATAGAAACATCCTTGTGAAGGACCTGTGTGTGTTTCTGAATGGGTGTTCCCTATTATTGCAGCACCAGGAAACCTCTATCTTTCTTCTTTCTCATTTTCTTTGCCCTTCTATCTCAATAACTCACTATCTCTCACTATATTCTGTCAAAAACACCACAATATTACTGTACCTGTTAGTATCTTCAGATCAGGGCTGCAAATGAAATGGTTTATAAATGCTCTTAATAACAACATCAACATTTGCCTCTGTTTACAGATATCACCCATCCGATCCCTGATCTGACAGGATACATCACAGAGGGACAGGTGTATGTTGACAGACAACTGCATAACAGACAGGTGGGAAATTTGACCAGCCATAACATCTGTGCAGAAGCTGTGCAGAATCTGCAAAAGTACACTAGGACTCATTAGTGTGCTTCATATACATGAATTTATAATCAATATTTAATAAGTAACCTTTAAAGTGAACATTTCCAAAGTTAGAACACAGTTTTTCCTATTACTTTCATAACCTTACTCTTCGTTGGTCTTTTTTTCCCACTTAAAGATCTATCCTCCCATCAACGTACTGCCATCTCTCTCTCGTTTAATGAAGTCCGCTATTGGAGAAGGCATGACCCGCAAAGATCACGCTGATGTCTCTAACCAGCTGGTAATTACGTTGTGGAACGTTCATACTTCAGTTTGCCATTTAATTGAGTTTTTTTTTTTCAGGCTAATTCTGACTCTGTTTCTCTCTTAATCCCACAGTATGCATGTTATGCTATTGGTAAAGATGTTCAGGCCATGAAGGCTGTGGTGGGTGAGGAAGCTTTGACCTCAGATGACCTGCTATACCTGGAGTTCCTGCAGAAGTTTGAAAAGAATTTCATTACTCAAGGTACAAATCCCTAGCGTGCGGTTCTCAATCCCGCATTGGCTCATTCACTTTACATGGGTCTAAATTTGGCAGAAATGTTAGAGCTGTACTCGCAAAGACCCAATTATTCTGAAGTCTTTCTCTGGTGAATGAAACTTTTGCTTAATTTTAAGCAGATTTCGTCACACTAGAGCATTTTTTTTTTTTCAAATTACAAGGTACAAGAGTGTGTACTATTATGCTGTTTTATGTTCTATATCGGAAACCACTAGACGGTATTTCTATCAGCCACTGCTCTTGCTCTGCTGCAAGCTCTTTCACCTCAGTGAATGTTCTTCTCAATGCTGTCGCTCTTCAGCGTGGCACAAGGTGCAAGGCCCTCCGTCTCCAACAAACCCTCCACTTCACTTTAAAAAAATAAGTATGAACAACTTTCATATTTATCACAGCCCTATTTAGGGGATGAAATGTCTCCACCTCCTTTGTGTCTGTCACACAGTTGCTGTTTCGTTACCGTCATTGGTAGAAAAGGACATTGTTCCACCAACACATGTTGGACTCCAACAATCTCAGTTATTGCTTCTATTTACAGAGAACAAAGCATGCATTCACTCATCCTCCCAGCATTTTCATGGAACAATATAGTGTTTCCTTCAAATTAAGCACTTTTCTGTTTAACTGAAATATGCCATTAAAGATGCTACGTGTCAGTCAGCGGATTTGACCTTTTAAGTAACATGAAGCCCAATACAAGGCTGTAAAGCTAATTTCTTAAAGAACATTCTGTTCATTCACATTCATTTTTTGCTTCAAAGCTAAAACATTAAAGCTCTGAGAAATTAACATCTGATTATAATTTATATTATATTTTTATGTTTCTATATCTGTCTGTGTACACCAATCAAAAGTTTGAGTCGGTAAGATTTGAGTAGGAAGTGTCTTATGCTCACCAAGTCTGAAATTATATTTTAAAAATAATTTAATATTTTGAAGTTGTATTAACATTTAAAATAACTGTTTTCTATTCATATGTATTTTAGAATGTAATTTCTTACTGTGATGGTAAAGCAGAATTTTCTGCAGCCATTACTCCAGCCTTCAGAAATCATTCTTATATGCTTCTAATATTATTCTGTGTTATTATTATCAGTGTTGAAAACAGTTGTGCTGCTTAATATTTTTGTGGGAACCATGATACACTTTTTTTCAGGTTTCTTTACTAAATAGACAGTTCAAAAGATAAAAGTATATGTATAGATAAAAGGTGAATAATTTCTTTCAAAAACAATCTGAGCCCTCCCTGAAGTCTCTAACATATGAACGCACAATTTTTTTGCCAGTACAATTCTATGGGATTTTTCAGGTCTTTGAAAGACCCCTTTTTGTACCCCTTTAAGAAAACCGTAAGTCCAATCAGTTAGATATAGCATACGCAAGTCTGGTGAGAAAATTTTCACGATGGAAATTAAATATGTTTTGTTAGTCTTGGCTCAAAGATTCCAATAGTATAAGTCACCTGAGTAAGTGACAAATGGTTCAAAGGTTATGATAAATAATGGAAGCTTGAGTGTTATGTCATGTGACTTTGAGTTTATGATGTATGTGTCTATTTCTCTAGGTCCCTATGACAACAGAACTGTGTTTGAGACGCTGGACATTGGTTGGCAGTTGCTCCGAATCTTCCCCAAAGAAATGCTGAAGAGAATTCCTCAGAGCACGCTGGCCGAATTCTACCCGAGAGAGTCCGCTGCCCGTCACGGAGCCTCCTAAGACCACTACACCTTCTGGAGGCCCGGGCTAAAGGTCACATGACCTGTCTCCCTCAGAAAACCTCACCCCTTGTGTCCACCTCTACTCTGACAAGTGGTGTTTAGAATTACAGGGCATAACTCTGGGATAATACATTTAAAATGCATAAAATGGTTATATAAACATGCATGTCATTATCCCATGTTTTATGACCACCAGAGATTATTCCATTATTCGCTGTTGTTGTGTTATACATGTTTGTGTGTACTTTGTGTGGATACAATATGTAATCGTGATTTGCTTTTGTTTCACTGATTTGTTTTGGAGATGCATACTGTCCTGTAGTTAATTTCTTTTCTTTTTTTCCCGACTTATTTCACGGTCCGCAGCCTAAGGAGAATATTAAAAACATTTGAGCTCAAAGGGAAAAATTCAGGGCTTACTTACACATTTATGTCCTCTCTCACATCCTCCATTCATCATTGCAACACGCACACAAATAATGCCATATTTCGAAACATTCCAGTGTAAGTCATGAGAATATTTGATTTACAAATGCATTTCCAGCCCTTCCCTTGAAAATATTTGCTTTTATTTATTTTAATGTCCAAAAAAACTAATTCAAATGAATGTTTGTGCACCAAACTTAATTTGTGTTATGCTGACAGACAGGTAATTATAGGTGTTGAATGATCATATAGTGTGTATGCTTGTCACTGACAGCTGTTATTTCCCTTTTAGAGGAGGATGAAAGATGTTTATGGCATCTGTGCTTTGAATTATGTGCTGAGATATAAGACTGATTAAGCATTCCCCTCTTGTATGTGTAAATGCATTTTACCTGTATTGATTGCTATTAAACCTGTCAAACCTCTCAGATGAATTAAATTATATTGTTATATTGTGATTGGCTGGCTACTTAATTTATTTGTCCTAATATCAATTGAAGTGAATGAAAATGCCAGTGGGTTGTTTTCTGTGCCAAGGGATTATCCTTACAAAAATCTATCAATATAACAGTTTCCACAAAAATATAATAGTTTCTGTAGTTAGTGGGTGTTTCTTTAAATTCTGGCAATTTTATGCCCCAGGGGTTGATTTTATTAAAAGTAACAAGTTTCATGTTGTTCAATTATTTGTGCAAATATTTAAATGCTTTTGTGTTAGAATTTATTGTTTTACCTGTGTCTCAGACCTATATACTGTTAAAAAATTGTAATAATTCATTAGTGTTTTTGCCCCTTTTAAATATATATTTTTTTTAAGTTAAGTGTATTTGTTTAGGAAGGAGAGGAAAAATAAGATGATATGGGTAAATAAAACATAAGAAAAATCAGGTAAATATCAATTTGAACCTTTTTTTTATTTTTGTGTGTCATTTCCAATCTAGCAATAATTTTGTGTGATTGAGCAGAAAGTAAAAAAATATAATTACTGTGTGTATTAGCATAGATCAAATGCTGGTTATTTTAAATGCAATTTTATTCTAAAAATGTTTGGACGTCATTTCCACCCCCTCATTCCCGTCACAGAATGCTGTTAAACATTACAAAATTTAAGATATGAAAATGACACTGGTGGAAATGTCCATGATTTCTGAGAGTGTGAAATGCGATGTGTTTTAAAATAATTTATTTTCTAAACCTTTACGAAAATTAACCATGGTTTTTGTAGTAAAACTGTGGTTATACAAATGGTTATCAATACGCCAAAAAAAAGAAGTCATGGTTGCTACAATTTTACTATAATAAAACAATGTCCATGCATACAAGAACCTATACCAATACAAAATCGTATAGGCTGTCATTTGTACCGCTAATTATAATGGACTTTTTTCTGATACCATTTATTGTAGTAACTATGGTATTCGAGGGAGAACTATGGTTTGCATTGTACGTTTTTACTTTAACGGAGCACGCGGGTGACCGTAGGTGTGACCAGGTGTCATTTCCTGTATCGCTCGCGCTGTGCTTAACCGGAGTTTTGAATCCGTAATCACAGGAACTCTCAATGGCGTCAACGGGAGAGCAGAAAGAAGTGAAAATGATTTCAGATCTGTCCAACCAAGGTAAGAGTGACGGTGTCGAATGCATTAGGAGTGCTGGTGTGCCCTAACCCGTGTGCTTAGTAGTGTATAGAAACTAGGCTGCTGAAACTGTAACAGTCAACACACAGGTACTATAATAACAGGCCTACATGAAGTAGTGTTTTTCTTTTCTTTTCCCCCTAGTTAACACTCATCTCAATGTCGACTTTGTTTACCTTTTTCCCCAGAAAGAAAAGGCCCATAATAGTTGTACGAGGAAACAAATAATATATTTACCAACCAACAAATTCTGAAGTGGAACAAAGATTGTATTATTACATTCGCTGTACTTTGTAATCTCTTCTGCATCATGCAGTATTTCTAAAGGAGTATTTTCCTTTAGAAATACTCCATAAATCCTTTTGCTTTGAGAAGCTTGTTTGGACATGCACACATTTTTGGTTAACATCCTGGCATTTCTTTTGTTTTTATGTACAGATGAAATGTATATTGCAGCCTGTCTTCTTATTACCCATTTAATTATGTTTTTTCCCAGCTAAGTAACATGTATTTTACTCCTTGGATAACCAAATAAAACAAACTGATTCTTTTTATAATTGTTATTGGGAACTAATTTCTCAACTGATCTGAAAATCTTGATAGAATTTGTGGTTGATAAACCAAGAATAAATGCATATGTACTCTGATATAATGTGCATTAAAACTATACTTTCAGTGTGTATAAAACAGTTACTTATTCAGAATTGGGTTCTGGGTTTTCTAATGGGCACAAAAATGTGACCACTGACTGACATGTATTGTGATAATTATTTATACGACTTAGACCATTTGAATATTAATATGATAGCTGTGCCTGTATTATGACATGTTTTATAGAGCTTTGATGCAGATACCATCTCTGAAAGCTCTAGTTATATGACTCAGAGTAGCCATGTAAAACTGTTGAAATCAAGACTGTCAAGTTTGAAATCAAGTCTGAAATCAAAACACATGAAATCAAGACTGTACTTTCTTTAACTCTTGGTAAAACGCATCAACTTTTTTTTTTTCTGAAGCGACAGATGTTATTGTTGGAATGAAATGAGTAAATGTTCCTGACTGCTGTATAATTTCCCTCTAGAATTAGGTTAGTAAACAGCACTCTGAAAGATGTCTTAAGGCGAGATTTGAATGGTATCCTTTTGCTCAAAGCGCCCTACTGACCTCATAAATAGAGAGAGAAAACATTAAGATTATTCACATTATTCTACTGAAGACTGGAACTTGAAAAAATTAAACTGAAGTTGCTGTCTGCTCTGGTCTTTTCCATGGTAGTCTGTGTCACTGTGACATTAATAACCCAGACACAGTGTGGTTTGTAAACCCTTTACAGATAATGTCTTCTGTTCTAAAATTAGATGCATATTCAGTAGAGCTGATGCTGATTCATACAACAGGCAGAATGTAGACAGATATGAGTGGAACTGTCATCATCTTCACTAGCAAATGTATTTCTCATCCTGGGGGAGAATTTCCTCTATTTGTAATTATATATTTTTGCAACATTAAAAATACTTTTGTGTAAATTAGCACTCGTTTCCATGAGCAGTCCTCACGCTGGAAATGAGTTGTGGTTTGCAGTAGAAGTTTCCCTCTGATTTGATCTCCCATATAGTGTGTTGCAATAACTTACTGTGTAGTTCATGCAAAGTTGTGAGAGATGTTTGACTGGCGTCCTTGTATTTCTGCAGTACTTCTCCAGTATGAAATCCTCCAGAGAGAATATGAGAAAAGCAAAAAGGAGGTAAGATGCTTACTGTCATACTGTCCTTTCATTCACCCCTTATATCTTTTTTCCTTGCACTTCTATAACATCTGTTTGTGGTCTTAAAGGTATAGTTCACCCGAAAATAAAAGAAAACATTTTGAAAAAAAATATAAAAAATTTAGCACTGCATTGACTTTTATTGCATTGAAACAGAAATCTTCATCTTTATTCACCTTCATGTATACTACGGTTTAAAAGTTGGAGGTCTGTAAGATTTTTTCAAATGTTTTTGAAAGACTGCATTTATGTTAAAAAAGGATGCCTTTGTTTAATCAAAATGGGGGGAAAAAAGAGTAGATTAGAAAGATTTCTGAAGGAACATGTGACACTAAATACTGGAAGAATGGCTCCTTACAATTCAGCTTTGCCATCACAGGATTAAATTACATTTTTAAATATATTAAAATAGAAATTAGTTATGTTAAATTGAAATAATATTTGACAATATTACTGCTAACACTGTAAATAAATGTAGCCTTAGTGAACGTGAAACACTTCTTTCAAAAACATTTAAAAAATCTTCCAAAATTTTAAACTGTACATTCTTGAAGGTGAGTTAGTGATGACAGAATTTTCCCCTATCCCTTTGAAATTATATGTTGGGATGGTTTGCTTTTAATAAAATAAAAAAAATTAAAAAAATTAATATATAAATAAATCATTTAAAATAAGTGCAGATGTTCTGTTTCAAATAAAAAAGAAAACTGTTATATCAGTGCATACTATACTCTGGCCACTGAACCAAACATATTCAATATATAATGCATTTGATGAAAATCATATATATGATATGATATAAATTTGATACCAGATTTATTTATTTATTTTCAGTGTAAACAAATGCAAGAGGAGAGAGATGAGGCCTTACGGAAGCTAAAAGAATTTGAACAAGGTTGGTTTTTAAGATCTTAGATTCACTTCAGAGATCTTCAAATTCACATCAGACATCCTTCTGTGTAGTACATTAAAACAAGTGTATTTTAAAACACATTTATTTATAAAGACTACTTTCACTTCAGTTTCTGTAGGAAATCCAGGCTATATGTGCTTTGCTCCTTTGGACTTTGATCCCATAATATTGCAAGAACTGTGACACCATTCTATATAGACACACCCAGTTATTCCGTAATCATCATTTCCCTGTTTTCCAGTCCTGTTTTAATGTTATTCAAACTGCAAAATTACTTGTGTGAACAAATTATGTATTTGACTTTACATTCACTGTGTCCAGATGGGTATGTAATGCTGGGTAGGATGTTTTGTTAAATACATTAGGTATCAAACTGACATCTGAGATGTTCTTTTTGTAGACATTAGTGGAGCTATCGGACGCTTTCGCTCTCATAGTCTGAAGTTTGGGATTGATATCAATCACACACCTGGGTGAAGGGGGAAAGCGACAGGTTTCAGTCTCAGATAGGTTTTTTGGTGGTCCATCCCTAACCAAATCGCCACACTTCACCTCTCTCGTGCTTCTATACAAATGTCACGTTCTTTTTCTTTGCCGGGGGAAACGTGGAATTCAAATGTGAATTAAAAGGCGAAATTTTAAAAAGCACAACAAATGGCCGGTGGTGTTGGGGAGGAGAGGGAAAAAATCCATTACATTCTCATTTTAATTCATGAAATAGGTCATTATTTGATAGAGAAGAGCATGTGTTTTTGTGAATAATCTTAGCCTTTGCTCATGTTTCCTCCGCCATAAACACGTATTGTGTATGACTTCCACTTAAATAGTGGCTGCAGCTTCTAGCAGAGCAGCTGCATATTAGGAGCTATTACGTGATTTCATAGCTCTCGGAAAATTGCTTCTATTCAGCGCAAAGCGACCGAGGGGGAGGCTGGTTGGCTGGGGGGAGCTGGGGAGTGAGTGAGGGAGGAAAAAGCCCCCATCACACAATCATGTCTTTTCAATTGGAGATGGCAAGGTTGATGACAACATGACCATTGTGTTCTAATGATAAGACCACAAAGGCATCTGCCCCCTCATCAAGCTCGGCGCTGTAGAAACAGCATCAGAGGCTCTAATTCACTTCTCCAACACGCAGGCCCGATAGCATTATACTCGGCGACCTCGTGTACGTAATCACTGTCTGTCTCTGAGAAGACGTGTGCGCGAAGAGCCGGGGGGAAAACAGAGGAATGGCGCGAGAAGAAAGAAATTTGAAGATGCAACGTTGAAGGCGAGGCCAAAACTTACAATTAAAGCTGCCAAGCCTGACGTGTGAAGTCTCCCCCTCGTCCCCCTCCTGCTCCGCAACTGCCTCACACTTAGCCCGATTTATGTGTAGCAGCTATTACAATTATCCTGTCACTTAGTGCTAGTACTACCAGTGAGAGAGAGAGATGAAAGATGGGGTGGAGGGGGACCAACTGGCAGCTAAGTACTGTTTAATGAGTGACAGCGAAAGGCTTACAGCGGGAACTTGGATATCGCAGACACGGGCGTTCATCAAGTTTTAATTAGGTGTCATTGGGAGGCAGCCGCTGGCCGTGATGGTGCTAATTCCTGTTTTTACCTCTCAACCACAATGTGTAATTAGTTAAGAGGCTGTGAGCTGGTCCGTGGCCAGTCTCTGGTGATTACGGACACAAATAAGGTAAGTATTAAGAGCATCTGCCTCTTCCATCTCGCCATCTTATGCTGGGTACACACCACAAGATAATCGGGCTGATTTTAGGCCGATTTCTCCCCTTTCAACAATCCTAGGTAATGTCCTGATTATCTTGGTGGTTCTAAAGATTATCTTATCAGATTTTTCTGTGGTGTGAGGTGTGTTAAGAGTGACTTAATTTGCTCAGAAGAACGTCGGAGGTTCCCCGATTGTGAACATGTTGAATATTTACGATAACAAATCCTGATGTGTGAGGGTAACCCCGAGGACACCACACACTATAGGAGCAAAACGGTTAAATCTAGGATTTTTTTGTCCTCATGTTTGTGGTCTCTCACATCTTGAAAATCTTATAAGATTTTAAAAATCTTTTAGTGTGTACCCAGCTTTACGCCTCTTTGGAAGTTGTTAGATTGCGGCTGCTCGTCAGACTGTGACTGCATTTTGAATTAGAATGTTGTAAGTTTCGTCTCAAATCAGCTTGTTTTGAGACTCTTTTTGTGTGTGAGAGACTAACTTCAAATGTTTAGAAATGTATCACAAAGAGAGACTCTTCAGAGACACTGGATTTTTAAAGGTTCTTGCCAGTGAAAGCAAGGAAACACCGCAGATAACGTCTCGGTTACATATGTAACCCTTGAAGGAGGGAACGGAGACATCACGTCGGTAATGACCGACTTTGGGATCTCGCTTAGAGAGACCAATCCACTTCGAGTGTAAACTAAACGAGCCAATGCACATTGGCATGCGATGATTGCGTCCAGTTGCCACTGATCGCAGCGCGAGTATAACTAGGCAGCAGGTGCAATGCATACTCAGGTTTTCGCTGAGGAACCGAGCCGGTGACCTGGCCTCTCAGAGGTGGTACAGCAGCTGTGGCGACGGGACGTCTCCGTTCCCTCCTTCAGGGAATGAGGGTTACATACGTAACTGAGACGTTCCCTTTCAGTCAGTCACTCTCGACGTCACGTCGGTAATGACCGACTTTGGGATTCCTACCAAAGCGCCACAGATGCTTCCACTTTCAGTGTCCTGTGCGAGCCTCCTGCGCCCCCTTTTCGGCGTAGACCGGGGCTCACAACAAGAAGATCAGTCACTGTTTGTTGTAGCACTACCCACTCAGTGAGATTGGATAACACTGGGAAAACATACCCGTTACACTTGGAACAGGAACGTTGCGGAAGCCCCATCCTTCCCGAAGGAGGTTTCAGAAGCACTTATACATATGAGCAACCGTTGAGGT
>NW_015667273.1:257127-257499 GCF_001515625.1 Sinocyclocheilus rhinocerous
CATATGAACAACCGTTTAGGTGCATATGGAAGATTAGAGGTGATTATAACCCTCTTGGAAATGGCAGAAGTCTGCCGGGGAAACACGGGGCTCTGAGGCTATACTGTGAACTTTACACATATGGGATCCACTCAGGTCTCTATATATGGAACCCAGCCCTCTACTGGTTTTCACGGATTCATCGAGTGAAAGCCTGGCGCCAGACGTTCCGCCACGTCTGGCTGCTGAGGGGATGGAGGAGCTCGACAGGGTCTACCGTATGGACTCTCTGGAGCGGTTTAGCAAGCCGACACCTCTCAGTGCTTCTACCCCTTTGAGGTGAGAACACAGGAGGATACCGGCTCCACACGAAGGCTATAGAATCTAGCGAAC
>NW_015667273.1:258119-259798 GCF_001515625.1 Sinocyclocheilus rhinocerous
CTCTCCATGCCCTCTTGGGACCCAGAGACAGAGAAAACTGCTCTCTTGTCGAGATTTTTGGAAACCAGATTCTCCACCCTGCCCTCCTCCAGGGGAGGGAGAGGTGCATTCACCATCCCCCAAAGAGCAGTTCCTCTCTCTCTGGGTCGCCCGTCCCGGGGCCTCTTGCTCTTCCGCTCACCGCCAGGTTTGACGGGGGCCTGGACGGGCGGGGCGGCCTGCCTATGCCCAGCTCCACGGTGCCGCTTGCTCGAGGCGACGAGCAGGCTGGGGCGTTGCTGGCCGGCGGATGGGTGGAGGCAGCAGCTGCCCACCGGGAAAGGACATGTCGGATCGCCTCAGTCTGCTCCTGTGCAGCCGAGAGCTGCTGGGCCATGTTCTCGACTGCGTTGCCGAAAAGGCCGGTCTGGGACACAGGGACCTTGAGGAACCGAACTTGTCAGCATCCCTCATGTCAACCAGACACAGCCAGAGGTGACGTTCCTGGACCACAAGTGTGGTCATCGCACGAACCAGAGAACTCGCAGTGACTTTCGTCGCTCGGAGCGCGAGGTCAGTTGCGGTTTGGAGCTCTTTCAGAACTTCCGGATCGTGACCACCCTCGTGCAGGTCCTTCAGTGCCTTAGCCTGGTGCACCTGCGCACCGTCCTGCCAGGTGGAGGTGGTATTAGGACACAACTGCATCGCAACCGACCGCTCCACCGGGGGGACCCCCATATACCCCCTAGCTGCACCACCGTCGAGAGTGGTGAGGGAGGAGGAGTTAGCAGGTCGGTTTCCGGCAGAAAAAGGTGCCTTCCACAACCTGGTAAGCCCCCTCATGCACCTCCGGGAAGAATGGCACCGGGTTCTCAGCGCGGGCCACCCCGAAGAACCAATCGTCCAACCTTGAGGGCTCGGGACCCGGTGGAGGTCTCCACTCAAGCCCTATCCTCATGGCGGCCCGGGAAAGCATAGCCGTCTGTAACAACGTTCGTAGATTGGGAAGGAGGAGGCGTGAACCGGCAAACATTTAAACACAATTTAAAAACAAAATAAACACAAAACTGAAAATAGCGTGACAACCCCTCACGGACGACTGCTGTGCAGAAACAGAACCAAAACAACATAAATAGTCCAGGCCTGGTCCCTCTCATCCTTCACTGTAGTCACTCCTCCTTTTATCCTTCCTGAGCTCCTCCGTGGGACTCGAGACCGGTGTGTGGCGCAGGTGTCCCTCATTATCTTTCACTCCACCGGCCTCGCTCCGCTCCCACGGCTCTCGGCCCCACCCCACTCGTCACATACCCCCATCACCCCTCGCAGGCCGGGGGGTACCCACGAGTCCGTACTGCGCTCCACTCCCCCCCGGGGGCCCTGTCACGGCGGCCGCAGCAACTGGGGGTAAGGACAGACGAGGCGAGAGAAAAGGAGACTGAAGGATGAGGAAAGACAGAGACGAGAGAGGGAAGAGAGGAAAAAAAAAAATCTCGGTCCAGTTCCCGGACACACTGCCACTTGGCCCTCCACCAGCTGGGTGACCTCTTCCACAATGCCTGGCGGCGGCGCTGGATAGCCCTCGGTGGGCGGCTCAACACTCCTCCGCCGGCTGGTGGCCGGCGACGGCTCCTCCGGGTTCGGGCAGCCGGCAGGAGTACCCCGTTCCCTGCTCCTCCCCATAATGGCAGACGGCAGCAGGC
>NW_015667273.1:259820-261247 GCF_001515625.1 Sinocyclocheilus rhinocerous
CAGGAGTCCCCCGTTCCCTGCTCCTCCCCATCATGGCGGATGGCAGCAGGCTCCGGCCTCAGGCGAACGGCGGCGACTCCTCCGCTCCCTCACGGACAGCAGCCGTCCCTCCACAACCCAGGCGGCCAGCAGCGAGTTCGTCCGTCCCCCCCGGCAACTCACTCCAGCCCACCGCCTCGAGCGTCCATGGCGGCAGACTGCTCCGCCATGCTCGATGGCACCGCGGATTCACCACAGCGGCGAGGGATCTCTGGCAGCGTGTCCCTCCTTCTTCCTGGGTTTCGGCACCAATGTAACCATGTTCGTAGATTGGGAAGGAGGAGGCGGGAACCGGCAAACATTTAAACACAATTTAATAACAAAATAAACACAAAACTGAAAATAGCGCGACAGCCCCTCACGGACGACTGCCGAGCACAAACAGAACCAAAACAACCTAAATACTCCAGGCCTGGGGCCTCGTTTATAAAACTTTACGTAGAATTCATCCTAAAAGTGTATGTACGCACGAAAGCTAGATTCTGCGTACGCACAAAAGTTTTCAGATTTATAAAACCATACGTACGCCAGAACCTGCGCAAAATCCCTTTATAAATCCCAGTCAGGGGAAGATTGTGCGTACGTGCATCTCCACCCCGTCTCCTCCCCGAAATCACCATATATGGAGCTTACAACGTTTGCTGATAAGGTGAATATCTTTTAGCTATTTTGAGTGGAAACAGATAGGCCTATTTATTGCAGTGTAAAATTGTCTGACTCGGCGCGTCACTAACAAAGTATTTTAAAAAGGAAACGTATAAATCTTACCGTTTTCTTCAAGTTGTAGCCTTCAAATACAGCGGTACTTTTCATAATGTTGTAGAGATTACTTCACACGACATCAACACCTCTGTGCAGCTGCGGTTGTACAGTAAGATATTATTGGACCTATTCAAACTGGATAATGGACCGTTCAACCACTGAATTCAGCAGTGTCCGCCATAATATCGAAGTAAGTGTGCATCATTGATCATTGTTCTCGTTAAAAATATTTTCTCATAACATGAGATCTGCATTTCAGTTTAAAGATGAATTATTGTGCACCTATAGCACTCCTCGCTGTCAATAAAAGAGGAAAAGTGATCAAGTGCATTTTCTACAAATATGTCTAAATTCATAATTTTGGTTTAAGTTCTGCGTAATGACTTTATGTAATTTCAGTCCTTATCTCCATATGAGAGTGGAATATTTAATGTAAATGTATATATCGACATGAAAACGGAGCTTAAAATCATTGTTTTTACTTCATTAATTTTCTCAATCAAGGAAAAAGAGTTCGTACATATGGGTCAGAGTTCGCGTGCAGGTGCACAAATTTTCCCATCAAGTTTGTTTTTATAAATCCCACCTTTTGCGCAGGAAGTGGCGTACGCCTCTTTCAAGGCTGT
>NW_015667273.1:261319-262152 GCF_001515625.1 Sinocyclocheilus rhinocerous
GAGGGTTGGTTCCCTGGAGGGTTTGCCATCACTGTTACCCTCAGGTCACCCGTGCTACTGCCTGAAGTAGCCCCCGCCTGACTGCCGCCATGACGAGAACTAGATCGAGGCAGAGCCAACGGAGCTTGGCCCGCAACTCCGAGATGGTCATCTTCCCGCAATGAGAACATGACTCATCCATGAAACCACCACCGCTAAAGCGACGTACCGCCAACACCAAGAACTCCAAAGAGCGCGCTGAACTCGTTCAGACTTCTTCTCTCAGTAGAGTAGTCAGGAGCAAAACGATGTGATCGCTCGGCTCCTAAGCGAAAAGCTGAATATGCGTTGCACCTGCTGCCTAGTTATACTCGCGCTGCAATCAGATCCCACCTTTTGCGCAGGAAGTGGCGTACGCCTCTTTCAAGGCTGTTTTTGTACGTACGTAATGGTTATAAATGAGGCCCCTGGTCCTCTCTCGTCCTTCACTGTCGTCACTCCTCCTTTTATCCTTCCGGAGCTCCTCCGTGGGACTCGAGACCGGTGTGTGGCGCAGGTGTCCCTCATTATCTTTCACTCCACCGGCCTCACTCTGCTGAGGCTCTCCGATGCAGCGATCGACATCCGATCGTTGGGAGGAGCGCCGAAGGATACTGCTGGTACGCTCCTTGTAGAGGGTTCAACACGTTCCTTTGGCAGCTCAACTGGTTGCGGAGTGCAAGAGGAGCGATGGTCCCCCGAGGGTTGGTTCCCTGGAGGGTTTGCCATCACTGTTACCCTCAGGTCACCCGTGCTACTGCCTGAAGTAGCCCCCGCCTGACTGCCGCCATGACGAGAACTAGATCGAGGCAGAG
>NW_015667273.1:262691-269967 GCF_001515625.1 Sinocyclocheilus rhinocerous
CTGAACTTGTTCAGTCTTCTTCTCTCAGTAGAGTAGTCAGGAGCAAAACGATGTGATCGCTCGGCTCCTAAGCGAAAAGCTGAATATGCGTTGCACCTGCTGCCTAGTTATACTCGCGCTGCAATCAGCGGCAGCTGGATGCAATCATCGCATGCCAATGTGCATTGGCTCGTTTAGTTTACACTCGAAGTGGATTGGTCTCTCTAAGCGAGATCCCAAAGTCGGTCATTACCGACGTGACGTCGAGAGTGACCAACTGAAAGGGAACTCGATTAACCCAAACAATAAGCCTTGGCTAGACAGGCCTGCGCTGATCTCAGTCTCCCGTCCCTATAGGATCAGTATGAGGGGCAGCACTGAACAAATTCAAATAGATCTATAGAATAGACAACAGTTCTGTGAAGGCTGAGATGGAGAGGTTATTGTGTAGATAAGAAAATCTGAAAGAAGGACAAGTAAGAAGGACATTTTTTCAGCATCAAGATGTTCGTATTTATATATAGTTTGGGGTCAGTTTTTAATCTTTTTGAAAGAAGTCTCTTATGCTCTTCAAAGTTGCATTTATTTGATCAGAAATGCAGTAAAAATAGCTGTATTCTGTTTTGATATATTTTAAAATTTAATTTATTTCTGTGATTGCAAAACTGAATTTTCAGCAGCCATTACTCCAGTATTCAGTGTTCTATGAGCCTTCATAAATCAGTCTAATATGCTGATTTGGTACTCAAGAAACATGTATTATTATTATCAATGTTGAAAACAGTTATTCTGCTTAATATTTTGATACATTTTACATTACCGCACTAATACATTACCGTGATACATTTTATTTCAGGATTCATATGATTAGAAAGTTTGAAAGAACATAATTTATTTGAAGTTTAAATCTTTTGCAACATGTCTTTACTGTCACTTTTGATCAATTTAATGCATTCTTTATTAATAAATGTATTCATTTCTTTAAAAAACATAACTTTTTAATGGCTGTGTGTGTGTGTATTGGTATTAACTGCATTATAGGGATCAAATGTCGCCACACGTATAGTAATACCAGTAAATTTTGACGTTGTGGGGACATTTTTTAGGTCTCCATGATGAAACAAGGTTATAAATCATACATAAAGTGTTTTGAAAATCTAAAAATGCAGAAGGTTTTCTGTGAGGTATAGGTTTAGGTGTAGGGTTAGGGTAAGGGAATAGAAAATAGTTTGTACAGTATAAAAGCCATTATGCCTATGGAATGTCCCTATAGTGATAGGAATACCTGTGTGTGTGTGCGCGTGTGTGTGTGTGTGTGTGTGTGTTGGAAAGGGTTCAAATATGCATAATGCAGGAAAACTGTTCATTTAATAGTCCAACAGTGACACATCAGTGGATACAAATATTCCATGTCCATATGAATCTTTAAATTACAACTCGTTAATAAAACAACATGTATAATAATTATATAAGAATTACAAAGATGTTTTGAGTAATCTTTGATGAAGTACAGCATGTCACACTACAGAATACTGCTATGACTACTACATCAACTATTCAAACACAGTTCAAATCCTTGCTTGCGTTGTATTACAATGTGTTTTATCCACCATATGAACTGTAGTTCCAGCTGTTTCACATACCAAATGTCCCCAGCCGACTTGCTCGAAAGGAGTCTGGAGAGCATGATAGCTGATAAAGAGCTGTTCTAAATTTCAGTGCTCTGGACAGAGTAATTGTATGATGTTGTGACCTTGTCTGTGAACGTCATGATGTACTGTGCTAGCTGCTCCAGTGTGTGCATGACAGACAATTAGTTGTGTGCTTGCCTGTAGTGACAACTGTAGTGTGTTTGTGTTGAAGAAAACATCAAAATATTTGACATATTGCTTGTCTTCAGTGTCACACAGGGTGATCGAGGAGGTGAACAACATTCAGGAGAATCTAGAGATTGAGAAGACATGCAGAGAGAGTGTAGAAGCTTTGGCCTCAAAGGTGGGGTTTTACAATAAAGTTAATGATCATCTGGTCTGTTTTATTCTGTTTCATTTGATTCCCCTTGTTTCTGTTCTGTTCCATTTGATTCTGTTGTGTTTTGGTTCAGTTGATTCTTGATTTAATTCTGTTTTAATTAAATCTCTTCCGTTCTATTTAATTTGATTCTCATCTGTTCTGATTTATTTGATTCTATTTTGTTCTGTGTCATTTGATTGTTGTTTTATTTCATTTTATTCTGTTCTATTTAATTTGATTCTTTTGTGTTCTTGTTCATTTGATTCTGTTTGGTTCAATTTAATTCTGCTCTGTGTCATTTGATTATGTTCTGTTTTGTAGGCATTCTCTTCTGTTCTGTTCTGATTCATTTGATTCTGTTTTGTTCTTATTTATTTGATTCTGTTCTCTTTTTGTTTGGATTGGTTCAGTTTAATTTAATTCTCATGTACTCTGCTTCATGTGATTCACCTGTTCTGTTCTGATTCATTTGATTTAGTTATTTTCTGTTTCATTCAATTCTTCTTTGTTCTGTTTCATTTTATTCTCCTTTATGTTCTTATTCCTTTGATTTTCTTCTCTTCTGCTCTCCTTTGTTGTGTTCTGATTCATTTGATGCTGTTCTGTCCTATTTATTTGATTCTGTTTAATTTAATTCTCTACTGTTCAGTTCTGATTCATTTGATTTTGTTCTCTTCTGTTTCATTCGATTCTCTTTTGTTCCATTTCATTTGATTCTCCTTTGTTCTATTCTGATTCATTTGATTCTGTTCTTCATTTGATACTGTTTCATTTGATTCTCTTCTTATCTGTTTCATTTGGTCTTGTTACTATGTGTTTTGTTCTATTCTGTTTCATTCAGTTCTGCACTAATCTTCTCAGAAACAATACTTCCAGAATCATACACCGATGTTTTTGCTTATGCTTTCACAGTAAATAGATTGGGATCCATCATGCCTCTATCCAACCATTCCAACCAACCTTCCATCCGTTTATTTCCTCCTCCATCCTGAGCAAAGTACACACAATTGTACTCCACATGGGCAGTCAATCCATTCAGTTCATGCTGGAGTCAGTCTTAAAGACTATCTCCCTCCAGTGTGCCTGCATCTTGGTGTTGACTGCCAGCCCACCTCACTGGACCCGCTCATTACAGAAGTATTCAATTTGCCATCAGTCCCAGCTCAGTACATTGTTTAGTTGGGTTTCAGTTCTACCGTTCCGGCTCAGTCGGGTCTGAAAAGTGAAGTGGCATCTACACTGAGCGCTCAGCAGGTAAATGGATTTCTAAAAGCCCAGGTGTGAGGCAAATTAGTGGGAACGATTACCGGCTCATTGCCGTCTCTCTGATGGATGAATCAACTTTCTTCTGCTGTCTGTCAGTGATGACCGCTGATCACCACACACAGAGAGAGAAATGAAGAGAACAGTAGCAGTGAAAGGAATAAAGACACAGATAAAAGAGATAAAGACCAGGAGAAAATAGTCTTTAGATTGAAAAAGGACACTGTTGTCCTGCATTTTAGAAGCAGGGTAGCTGTCATTTGAAGTCTTTCTGCATCCAAAAAAAGAAGACATTTCACTGTGCGAATGAAAACTGACATTTTTTTTTTTATATATATATATATACTTGACAAAATAGACTGAGGTGACAAAACCCTGCTGGCTTACTGTTATTTAGCGTGGATGACAGGATTTCATTCCTGCCTTTTCTCTTGAGGTATAGCTACATTTTTTCCCTTGAAGTATGTGAAGCCATCACAGATGTTTCTGAGAGCTGCGGTTGAGGAAGACTGCAGAGCATTTCATTTGTACGGAGGAAATAGACCTGCAGCTGCTTTGTGCCTCAGCATTATGTGTTGGATAAAAGCTCGATTTAACCAATCAATGGTTTCCTGACATCCTTAAATGCACAGCCCAGCTTGTTCTGTGTTCGCCGGCGGCCACTGCGCATGAAAACCAGTGCAGATGCCTTTTGTCCTGGCTGCTCTGTGAACACCTCCACACAGAGCCCCTCACGTCTGTGTGACTAACAGCAGGAGAGTCCTGTGGGTTTCGGCCTTCACAGGTTTACTCCTCTTCCATCTGTCAGGACAGATGACTGTTTGAGGAGGCAGTTGTGTTTGTCACTAGCTGCTCTTTCAACACATAGCTGATTCCTCTCAAATATCTCATCTGTCTTTATTTTAAAGCAGGAAACACTTTGCATTGCATTGATCTCTGAAGTCCAAATTTCTTGCATTAAAATTGTTGATTTTCCCAAGAGTTTTTTTTTTTTTTTTTTTTTACATAATCATTCAAAAGTGTTTTTTTTTTATGTTTTTGAAAAAAGTCTCTTATGCTTACCAAAACTGATATTACAATTTGTTTTAATTTATTGGTATTGGATGATATTGGTTATTTATTTATACTTTACTTTTGTCATCATCTCATTTTAACTTAACGTTAATCTTTTAAAACACTAAAGGTTTAATAACACTGTTAAATGTAATCATTAGCATATCTCAAACTGAATGCCCATTTTCATACTGTACATTATAATTGGCCTAAATTGGCTAACTTGTAGAATAAAAAAAAAAAACTGATTTTAGTTTGTAGTGTTTTTATTTATCTATTTATATAAAACTGTATTACATTTTAATGCTGGCTATTTGTATGCCATAGCATGAAAATAATTATCACCTTATCGGTATTGACCAGATCTGTAATATCGGTGCATTACTAAGTTTATTTTACCATAATGACCAACAGACTATACATTATTCCACTTATTTTCTGGCTACTTACCCAGTAAATAAGTAAATAACCAGACATGAAATTTTGATGTTGCCTTGTCGCTGTATTTATGTGAACTAATTTTGCAAACATTTATAAAACAAGTATGAAAGACTTTGACTTGATTTGCATCTCAGCCCGCAGGATGGAAAAGAAATCTCACCACTTTTTTGAAAGACTGAAGGATACGTTGTGAAAATTACAGCATTGGCTCATCCCAAATTTACATTTAAATTAGTCAAAAAATTTTGGTAGGTGTGATTGGAGGACGACGAGTGGAATTGTCTCAAATAGTCTCTACATTTCAGCGGTGTGATTTATTGTGTATGACGGCTGTAATTTTGTCTGCCAAAGAGACCCTGAGGTAGACAAAAAAAGAAGAGGGAAAAAAATCATAATCAATTTTTTAAACTCTGGAACATTTTGAATTAAAAAACATTAATGGATGAGGGTCCGCGGGTGGTGGCAGTCAAATCAAAGTGCAATCCAAACACATGACATTTTGTTTTGATGTGTGATCAGAGGAGATGAGGGGCCTGGCCACCTCGGGATGCACGTCTGATTTCTGCCAGTGTGTAATTTCACCGCTGCGCTCTCATCAATGCCGGATGATTATCGCAGAGCAAGCGTGTATGCGTGTGTGTCTGCGTGTTTATCCCCATATTATGTGTTGTTGATTGCGTTTTTGAAAGATGCATTCAGCAGGAAGGACGGCATCAGGAAATGGATTCACGTGCTGTGTGTCCTCACTTGGATGTCATTAATAAAGGCTCGTTAAAGAGGGGCATTTTATCCCTGCCTCCCACTCTTTTTCTCTCTCTGACCGGAATGTCATCCAGTACTAATTTACATACCTCCACCCCCATTGGCTCTCTGAGTTTCCATTAAGTGGCCTCCCTAATTGAAGTGTGAATGACCAGTCTTAAATTACTTTAATTGGGTGTTCAAAAAGGTAAAATTTCTCGGATGCAGGTATGTGCATGTGGCGAGGGAGGGGGTCCGTGGCCGTGCCTGATAGAATGCTGTAATTATTTATGAAAACAGGAGTGTCTGCTGCTGCTGCTCCTGCATACGTGTAATGAAATGTCTATTATTTTGCCCTTGATTATTGCTCTCTTCCATAGTGTTTGTGCTGTGTGTGTTTGGCTGTGTGATTGAGGGGAATTGCATGGGCACCCGCTGGGGTTCCAGTGGGCTGGTCTGTCTACATGCTGCTGATTTGATTTCTCATATTTTTTCGCTTTGTGGTAAATGCAGAAAATCACCGGCTTGGGTTTTATATCATTTGTGGTGTTACAGGTGTCATTTTGATTTCTGATTATTCCTATAAATGTGACGACATTGGCCTCACTAGATTAACTTTTTTTTGTACTGTCAGTAGACACTGGATTTTTGTTCTCTTCACCGAGACCAAGCAAATTCATGTTTTGATAGTGTAGTTCAATTGGTACTGTGTGATGCCAGCAGCACTCAGATCATGAGTTGAAATGTATACATTAAATGCACTCTAAGCTGCTTTGGATAAAATATCTTTCAAATACACAAATGTATGTCTTTCTCTCAGTTAAACAGACAGAACCGCTCTCTGAAGAGGAAGAGTATGCTCTTTATGTCCCGCCTTGGTGCTGATGTCGTTGCTGAGATCAGTCTGGATGATGAGAATGATGAAGATCCACAGGAGGAGGAGTCAGGAGTCTGTAGCTCCTCCCACTGTCAGATTGTCATTACAGGTAAGTCAGTGCACTGTCCCACAATGTATTGCTTAATAAAATATTTTTATCACTTTATACTTTTTGCATCTACATACTAGTTTTAAAGGTGAAGTGTGTAATTTCTATGACACAGACAGCAAAGAATTGCATGTTTTTTGTTCAAGCAGATTGACTGGGCCTGTCATAATAACATAGGCTCTGGCATTAAATTGAGGCTTGACTACCTGTTTAGTCAAACAATGGCTGACAAACTTGTGTGAAAGCCGTCATTATTTAGTAGTACAGAAATTAGACACCTTTGCCATTAAAGGGATAGTTCACCCAAAAACAAAAATTTGATATTTATCTGCTTACCCCCAGGGCATCCAAGATGTAGGCGAATTTGTTTCTTCAGTAGAACACAAACGAAGATTTTTTAACTCAAACCGTTGCAGTCTGTCAGTCATATAATGGCAGTCAATGGGCTCCACGGCTTTGAGAGTAAAAAAAACATACACAGACAAAAACAAATTAAACCCTGCGGCTCGTGACGATACATTGAGATCTTAAGACACGAAACGATCGGTCTGTGCAAGAAACTGAACAGTATTTATATAATTTTTTACCTCCGATCCACCACAATGTCCAACTGTCCTGAGCGCGTTCACAACATCCGGCGCGTGACACGTGTACATGCTCTGGCAAAGTAGATGCATGAGTGGAAGCGATCTTTCGTGAGTATACATCACTCATTGGATGTTGTGAACGTTTCTTGCACAGACCGATCGTTTTGTGTCTTAAGACCTCAATGTATCGTCATGAGCCGCAGGGTTTAATTT
>NW_015667273.1:273507-278941 GCF_001515625.1 Sinocyclocheilus rhinocerous
CCTCATTAGTGACTGTTTCTATGGGCCGCGATACGTTCCAAAATGGTGGATGCGTCAACGTATCTGGAGCGGTCGAATAGGGCATCTATACATATCTGATAGTAGACGCATGTGCGGAAGTGATCTGTCGTGCGTATATGTCACTCATTGTTTACACAGTGCAGAGAGATTGCGGAACGTGTTCACTGGCACTGGATGATCTAAAGATATTTAGAAGTACAGGTCATCACAATGGAAGACGATTAAACTGTCGGGACGCCCGGGTGCATGGTTTAAACGGGTTGTCCCTATTCTCTTAATGAGTAATGGGTGTTTTTTGGGCGTAACGTGCAATAAACCAATCAGAGTCTCATCTCCCATCCCCTTTAAAAGCCAGTTGCGCTCGCGCCATGGCGGGTTCGCTATTTACATGGCGGAATGTAATTTTTCATTTTTAAAAATGTTTGTGTGCTGCTGCGCGTGTCCCTGTGTGTGTAATAAGCAAAGTGTACGTGTGTTGTGCACCTGCCTATAGGCACATATTACTAACGCGCTCTTTAAATAACAAAGAAAAAATATTGCGCCAGACTTTAGACCAGGTTTGAGTTGGTCTATGGAGCAGTCTATTTTCAGTTCCTCAAAATAGCAATGCGCCAACAATGCACTTGAACACACATCTTTTTTAGACCAGCACGCCCATGGGCACACAAATGTGCGCAAATGCATTTTCTATTTAAACAACGCGGCACAGGATGGGAAAATGAGAACTGCGTCGGGCTGAAACTAGCAAAAACACTTGCGCCGCATTGCGCCGGGTGTATGATAGGGCCCTAAGTGTCTAGGCTATTAGAATTGTTTATCCAAAAATTGAAATTTAGTTATGTACTCATCCTCAGTGTTTTTTTCTGTGAAACATTAGTTTTTTTGTTTTAGATATTAAATATAAATTATTTTACACTTTTACATAAAACAACAGTTCAAAGTGACAGGCTTTCGAGTTTCAATTTTATATTAAATATTTTATTTATTTAAGATTACTCTTTACATATTTACACTTTTACATATAACAACAGTTCAAATTGACCACAGGCTTTCCATTTTTTGTTATTCTGTTAATATTATTCATTTATTTATGTGTTTTAAGTATTAAATGCAATTTTTTAAAAGATCTTTATATTGAAACAACAGTTAAAAGTTGAAAGTGACCACTGGCTTTTTTTCAAGGCTTTCAAGCACTGAAAAACATTGTAAAAGTAGTCCATACAACACATGCTTTATTTCGAAGTCTTAGATACAATAGCTTTTATAAGAAACAAACTAAAAATCTAAGTAATTTTGCCCTCCGCTGCAGTTCTCAATTCATGATGTTTAGTTACAAGACACTTGAGAATTCAGGCTGTTTTGTACTGTCATTGGTTTATTTATACTTTTCTTGTTTATTTGTGGTAGAGCTGAGGGATAAACTAGAGGTGATCCTGGCTGAGAAGAAGCAGACTGCGATTGATCTGGAGACGACAAGAGAGCAGCTCTGCCAAACTAGACAGGAAGTATGTGAGAAAGGCATTTAATCTTGGGTTTTACTGCATTAACTTACTACTCAACTTTAAGAAAGATCTACCGTGCATCATTTTTAA
This sequence comes from Sinocyclocheilus rhinocerous, assembly GCF_001515625.1. NCBI lineage: Eukaryota > Metazoa > Chordata > Actinopteri > Cypriniformes > Cyprinidae > Sinocyclocheilus > Sinocyclocheilus rhinocerous. The sequence continues at coordinate 275,121 of NW_015667273.1, forward strand.
AAAAGGTCTACAATAGACATTCAAAATGTTATTTTTTCTTAATGAAAAGTAAAAATCATGACAGAACGAAAATGTTTTGATCCACCTCCTTAATGTCTTTAATGTTAACCTTTGCCATGTTTCAAAGTGGCTTTCACTCAGAATAATGACAACCAAATAGAAAATAAGGGTCTGTCTTTGTGTCATGTTGTTCGGTGTTTTAGATGAACTAGTTAAATACCCAAATAAATGAAGCTCTCACTCTCCCTTTCTTCCTAAGCTCCTGAAAGAGAAGCATGCTAATACTGTTTTAATAGCTGAAACATTCCAACAAAAGAAGCTCTTGGGAAAATACAACAGAGGTCAGTTGTGCTTATGCTCTCTATTGTATCCGCTTACATCAGCCTCTCTCTCACTCTCTCTCTACTGCTTTCCAGTCCAGACATTCATTGATCCTAACACACTCTGGTACATTTTCATTGCTTCATTCAAAGTCTGTACTGTGTTTCTTGTATCATTATTACAATAACAATAAGTCATACAGTATTTTTATGTAAATCTGAGTGATTTCTGACACCTTCTGCTTGATTATAGACTCATAACAGATCATGCAAATATCACAAAAATCAGAATGCATGATTTTTCACAAATATTTTTTTTCTGTTTGTTTGTGCGTGTTTTGAGTTGTTTAGTCATTTGATGCATGAATTAAATTAAATTAAAAAATCGTAATGTCATAATCTTATCACTTTAAATAAAGAATTATATTTCTGGTCTTCTTTTGTTAATAATGATATATTTGAGAGAGTTGCACTCTGTTGCATACAAAAGAAGATAATGTTGTCATACGCTGCCGTTCAAAAGTTTGGAGGAATTACCTTTTTTTGAAAGAAGTTACTACTTTTATTCAGCAAGAATGAATTAAATTGATCAAAAGTAAAAGTAAAGACATTTATAATGTTACAAAAGATTTCTATTTGAAATAAATGTTGTTCTTTTGAACTTTCTAATTATATTATATTTTTGTATCATTTCCACAAAAGTGTTAAGCAGCACAATATTGATGATAATAAGAAATTTTTCTTGAACAACCAAATCTGCATATTAGAATGATTTCTGAAGGACCATGTGACACTGGGGTTAATGGATGCTGAAAATTCAGCTTTGCCGTAACAGGAATAATTATATTATAATAAATTATATTTTCAGTTTTTAGAATTGTAATAATATTTTACAATATTGCTGGTTTTAATGTATTTTTGATCAAATAAATGCAGCCTGGGTGGGTATAAGAGACTTCTTTCAAAAACATTTAAAAAAATTACCAACCCCAAACTTTTGAACAGTAATTTAAATTAAATGCATTAAAGAGGTCAGAAAAGTAGAATTATGGATAAGAGCCAAAGGTCATCATCGGACACTATTGTCTTCTGCTTAATAGCCGAATCTGAACTGCCTCCATAGTTGAGTTTCCATAATTGATTCTGCTATTTTCCTGTTTACAAATCTGTATTGTATAAAGCAATATAGAAATAAAAGTAACTTAACTTGACCATGCTGATTTAAATGGCAAATTACACCCTAAAATGCCTTTTAAAGGTCTATGCCCTGTAGTGGATGTCATCAGAAGGTCAACAGGAATATAAATTATACCATAGACAAGATATATAGAAAACGTACCTGTTTGTGTGTGTTTGTAGTTTCTCAATATGCTCTAGATGAGTTTGAGGCCTTGCAGGATGATCTAAAGCTTGAGAGGGACCTGCGATCTGAAGCAGAGAAGTTTGCACATGAGGTGAAAGCTCAGTTTGATTTGAATTCATAATTACTTTATTGAAATGTATAAGACATGCTAGGAACTCTGAATATTTATGGATTCCTGGAATATGTTAATTAAGCGGTGTGTGAATGTGTGCTTATCTCTCTGTCTCTCTGTGGGTGAATGAAGATGCTAGTAGAGCAGAGGAAGCTGAAAAGACAAAGCCAGATGTTGATCCAAAGTGTGTCTCCAACAGAAGCTCTGCAGAAAGCTCTGGCAGAGATCAACACACTGACACACACTTTAGAGACACAGAGACTGGAGCATCAACAGCAGGTAATAAACACACACACATACACACATTAATCCCTACACTGTCCTTAAGGTCACAGTGTCCTGAGAGGGTGCAGACCAAATGTCATTAAAATAATAACAGACAAACCAATCAAATCAACCATACCAACCCCTCCTAGTGTCACACCAAAACACACACACACACACACACACACACACACACATACATGCAGTTCATTATGTGCCTTTCTGACAGGAGAAGGAATGAGCGGTGTTCTGCATTTAAACAATCATTAAAGGATCAAGGAAAATGCTGGAGTCGACATGACTCACTCACTTCATGGTATTTGTCTGCCATCACTATAGAATTTATATATATATATAAAGTATATGACATATTTAATATGACAAGAACAATAATGAGGGTGTGAGGGATGGAAGTACAGTCACTATGTTGTACTGCCTTAAAGGGATGGTTCACCCAAAAAAGTCATCATTTTGTCGTTCCATTGGAAAGGCGAGACTTTTTCTCTTGCATGGAACTCATAAGGAGATATTTAACATGCAGAGTGCAGGATTTTTATAGTTAACTAAAACTACAACTAAAACAATCCATTGCTTGAAATAAAACAAACCTTAACTGAAATAATTTTAAATATTTAAAAAAAAAAAACTTAAACTTATTTTATTTCAACAAGTTAAACTAAATTAAAACTAAAAGCAAATAATAATAAAAACTAAAAAAAAAAAAAATTTATCAAAACTTTATCTAAAGTTGAAATAAAACTAAAAATATATTAATAAACACTATAATAGTATCTCAGTGACAGTAAAAAAAAACACTGGTCCAGTGTCCAAGCTGCTATTTTCTATATAGTGAAAGTGGAAGGAGACCTGGTCACCATTTCATTTGATGGCATGATGGCAGAGTATTCATTTTATAAGTGAACTATACCTTAAGTTCAAAGATCACATTCTGTTTTTACAACCCATGTTTTATTGGTGGATTCCAGGTGAAGGCTCTTGAAGAGCAGATACATGGCAGCGAATTAAAGAAGCAGCTGACAGCGTTACAGAGACAGACTGAATTGCTGGATGAGGAGAGAAAAGAGTGGCAGCACAAACACACTAAAGCTGAAACCGAGGCTAAAGACCTCAGATTCACAGGTACCACGTTAGGGGTCAGTTTTTAGATAAAAAAAAATTTAAAAAAGAAGTCTGTTATGCTCACCATTTGATCAAAAAAATACAGTAAAAACAGTAATATTGTGAAATGTTTTTAACATTTAAAATAACTGTTTTCTATTTTAATATATTTTAAAATGTCATTTATTTCTGTGATGCAAAGCTGAATTTTCAGCAGCCATTAATCCAGTCTTTAGTGTCACATGATCCTTCAGAAATCATTCTAATATGCTGATTTGGTATTCAGATAAAACTTTTCTTACTATAATCAGTGTTGAAATCAGTTGTTCCTCTAAACGTTTAGTGGAAAACATGATAAAAAAAATTTCAGGATTCTTTAATGAATAAAAATAGAAATTTCAAAAGAAAAGTATTTTATTTGAAATAGAAAAGTTTTGTCACAGTAATACTTTTATTTGTTGTCACTTTTTATCAATGTAATGCATCTTTGCTAAATAAAAGTATATAATTTCTCCCAAAACTTTTGAACAACACTCCAAATAACCCAGTGTTTATATCTCTGTGTTTTGTAGTGGAGGAACTGAAAAAGAAGCTCCAGCAGGTCTCCAATCCACCACCAGCTGCCCCAGGACCCCCTCCTCCA
>NW_015667273.1:279223-298002 GCF_001515625.1 Sinocyclocheilus rhinocerous
CACCCCCTGCCTCCTCAAGCAACCCACTCAGGTGAGTGTCTATTTGTGATGAAAGCCATCAAAATTACTAAATACAACTTAATAATAAAAAAGATCAGATGAAAACTGCAGTCAATAAGCTGTTTGCTCATTGGGAAGTTTCAATGACACATTTCTTGTTGAAACAGGAAATTTTGCTTTAGTTCTCCATTTTTTCTTTTGTCTCTATCTCTTTTAGCTCATTACTCTCTATGCTTCGTAAGAAAAAAGATGTGAGCACTGAAATTGCATTAGTGGAGAAGGACTCCTCTGAGAAAACCCCAGGTAAAGAGCGGAGCCATCAGAGTTCATTTCCAATCTATAAACCTGCTCGGGTTAAAGGTTTTGCTTTATAATAATTAATAAATGCAAAGATTACATAGATTGATAATTTAAAAGCACAGTAATCAGCGATGGCTGATGGTTCAAGGTTTTTTCTTTGATTCGTTTTATTAGCAGGGCTGCCCTGCAGTTGTGTTTGCCGTCGAGCCACATGAAACATTTCAGACATTTATGTTGACCTTTTTGAGCAGTGTTGAATATCATTTAGAAATTTGCAGTGCATTCCGTCAGATGGAATGTAATTAATGTACACCGTTTCACATAAAGTAAACTTGTGTTCTTCATCACAGCAAAAATTAAAATGAAAGACTTGGGTCAAGTTCAAGTTTGTTCTTAGCCATTTCTTTCAGCCTTACACTAAAAAACGATGGCAGAGAAAAAGGAAGAAGACTTCCAGCTTTTTGCTGAAGGACAAACACTTTTGTACAGAGTTTGGATAAGTCATTACCCATTTATGCTAAAAAAATGGACAATTCTTCAGTTATTGGCATGATGTTCAGGTTTATAGAAACTGACTGGTGAACTTTAGCCTTCCTTTTATCACTAGTGCTTGATTTTCTTTTTCACTGGGTTTGAATATTTTCAAGGAATGGTGATCTTTCCAATGGATTGACTCAAATTATTTCACATCCTATAATAAGTATAAGTGCAGGCCAAAGCTTAGATACTTTATTTGAATAATTGCAGTTTTCTTTCAGGTGTTCTTATTATTGAACAGCATTTTTATGATCTCATATGAATATAAGGTTGTTATTGGACCATACTCTAGCTCTGAAACGTAATGCCAATTAAGTGCCTTTGCAAAAGAGAATGTTTTTAGATAGATTTTTATCATGTCAGAAAAACATCAGGCTGGTAAGCAGATAATATTCACATTTTTTGTTTCTGTTAATGACAGAATGACTAAAAGTGTTTGCCAAGGCCGCTAAACAAAGACAAACATCACAGATCAACTTTCTTTTGATTTTTTTTATGATATTTGTGCATGCCAGCTCAAATAGAAACCCTCACAGTTCTGTTTAGTGGTGTCAGTATGTCTGATATTATTCAGTGTCTGAAATGACTGCTAATGAAAAGCAGCAGATGTATATCTACATCTGTGTTGATCTGTTTAAATGTGCTTTAATAGAAATCCCATTTGTCTGTCTGTGTGTGTGTGTGTGTGTGTGTGTCTGTCTGACAGAGAAGGACATCAGACAGCAAGCTGTGGATGAGATGATGCAACGCATCAAAAAAGGAGTTCAATTGCGACGTGTTTCCCAGAGAACCAACAGAGCCAGACCAGGACCGGTACACATTTCTTTACATACTTTACACTTTCTTTTATTCAGTTAATCAGTGTCATTAAATGAAATTACTTACAATATGCCGATGAAGTATTTAGCAAGGATGTATTAAAGTGATCAAAAGTGACAGTAAAGACTTAAGTTACAAAATATTTCTATTTCAAATAAATGTAGTTTTTTTTAAAAACTTTATTGAAATCCTGTTAAAAAGTAGCATGATTTCTACATAAATTTAAAATGTCATTTATTTCTGTGATGCAAAGCTGAATTTTCAGCAGCCATTAATCCAGTCTTTAGTGTCACATGATCCTTCAGAAATCATTCTAATATGCTGATTTGGTATTCAGATAAAACTTTTCTTACTATAATCAGTGTTGAAATCAGTTGTTCCTCTAAACGTTTAGTGGAAAACATGATAAAAAAAATTTCAGGATTCTTTAATGAATAAAAATAGAAATTTCAAAAGAAAAGTATTTTATTTGAAATAGAAAAGTTTTGTCACAGTAATACTTTTATTTGTTGTCACTTTTTATCAATGTAATGCATCTTTGCTAAATAAAAGTATATAATTTCTCCCAAAACTTTTGAACAACACTCCAAATAACCCAGTGTTTATATCTCTGTGTTTTGTAGTGGAGGAACTGAAAAAGAAGCTCCAGCAGGTCTCCAATCCACCACCAGCTGCCCCAGGAGACTGCTAATGAAAAGCAGCAGATGTATATCTACATCTGTGTTGATCTGTTTAAATGTGCTTTAATAGAAATCCCATTTGTCTGTCTGTGTGTGTGTGTGTGTGTGTGTGTCTGACAGAAAAGGACATCAAACATCAAGCTGTGGATGAAATGATGCAGCGAATCAAAAAAGGAGTTCAACTCCGACGTGTTTCCCAGAGAACCAACAGAGCCAGACCAGGACCGGTACACATTTCTTTACATACTTTACACTTTCTTTTATTCAGTTAATCAGTGTCATTAAATGAAATTACTTACAATATGCCGATGAAGTATTTAGCAAGGATGTATTAAAGTGATCAAAAGTGACAGTAAAGACTTAAGTTACAAAATATTTCTATTTCAAATAAATGTAGTTTTTTTTAAAAACTTTATTGAAATCCTGTTAAAAAGTAGCATGATTTCTACATAAATACTAAGCAGCACAACTGTTTTTAACATTGAAATTAACATTAACAAGAAATGTTTCTTGATCACCAAATCAGCGTATTAGATCACTATATGCATTTTTAACCTAAATCACAGCAGCGTTCATCTGTTAGGGAAGTAGGCTGTCAAACAAACACAAGTGTTAGCCAATCATAGCAGTGGGCATTTACTTCCTAGTCTACAATTTGCCACGCCTATTCAAACAGAACGTTCTGATGAGGCGGGTCAAAAACAGGACAGAAAATAGCCTATTACTTCTAAATTATGTTTTTTGATGTAAAGATCTTGATAACATTATAAGTGGACCTCAGAGAACAGTACAAAATAAAAACAGAGGCAGTTCATGACCCCTTTATATATAATAACACTCACTTACTAAGTCTGCTTAATTGTTTCTCTGGTCTTCCTGCAGAAAGAAGGGACAAATTCTGCCATACAGGACCTTCAGGGAATCCTGGTTAGGATTGCTTTATTTATTTTTATTTTATTTATAATTGATTATTAATTAATACTATTATCACTTATTTTATATGTCAGTATATATGTTTTTTAATATAAAATAAACAAAAAAATATTTCAATATAATTCAAATGTGTTTAAAACTAGCTATTGGTATAGTAACAGAATCTTTCTGTTAGAACTCAGTCAAGCGTCCCGGCCCCTCCTCCTCGCTTGGGACATGCCCTCCATCGCCATCACAGAAGTCTGAGCTGGAGAAAGCCCTGGAGAGACGGAGGGGAGCACTGAAGGCTGCAAAGAATAACAGTCAGTCAAACACACACACACACTTAAATTAAATTAAATGTATGCATTTAGCAGACGCTTTTATCCAAAGCGACTTACAGTGCATTCAGGCTATACATTTTTTTATCAGTATGTGTGTTCCCTGGGAATTGAACCCATGACCTTTGCGCTGCTAACGCAATGCTCTACCACTGAGCCACAGGAACACTTCAGCACATTTTCTCTGTCTCTTGAGCCAGATCATCCGTTTAACTTTTCAACCCTTCCCCTCCAGCAAATTCCAGTACTGCCCTGGATCTGCCCCAGATTAAGCAAACCCAGTCAGAACCAGGCCAGAACACAAGGGACCAGGTTCAGGACACACCGCAACACAACAACCACAATATGCACTGATCAACTCAAGCCTTCATAGGAGCTCATAGGTTGTGAGTATCTGCTCTTTTATGTAGAGCCATGTATTTACACACCAAAAGAACATTTCTTCCTGCACCAGCGTAGTTCATCCAAACTAACCAAACACATGTGACTACAAAATCGTAATGCACTAAATTAGGTACTGTTTTTTTTTTGTTTGTTTTTTACATGTAATACTTGCAGAAGTTCAGCCATAATGTGACTTAACAGCATCAAGCATGTGTGTGTTTTTTAATATGCTCACGTTTATTTATTTTTTTGGCTGGGTCAAACAATTTGCTCCCAGTTGTTAGTTAATTTTCTCTTTTGTTTGGTTCAAAGAGTGTCTATACTCAATTTCCATATCCATAACAAAATATTTTTCTATAATCTATGAATCAGTGTTTTAGCATAAACTATCTTTCAATTAAATATTGTTTTTAAAAAAATTTAATAATCAAAAAACCCTGAAAAAATTGTGTTTTCCACAAACATGTTAAGAAGCACAACCATTTTCAACTTCATAATAATAAAAGAATGTTTCTTGAGCATCAGCATATTAGAATGATTTCTGAAGCTTTGCCATCACAGGAATAAATTATATTTTAAAATGTATTAAAATAGAAAACAGTTATTTTAAATTTTAATTATATTCCACAGTATTACTCTTTTACTAATTTTTTTATCAAATAAATACAGCCTCATGAGCATTTTAAAAATATTTTTTTCTTTTTTTTTTTCTTTTTTTTTGTTTTTTTGAAAGAATGAAAAATAATGTTTCTTTTAAATGGTAGTGTACATGCCACTTATACAAGAAACTGTCAGTATGAAAGAAGTAATTGCAAGAGATCTCATATTATGGTGACAACAATTTTATTTTAGCAAATTTGAGCATACTTTGGGATAAAGTCTGAGATTTCAGGATAACTCCAATATTCTTCATAAACCAAATTATCTAAACTGTCAGTCCACAAACATTTTATAGCTTTATACTATTACAGCATGTCAGCAAGTTGATTCTGTTTTCACTTCTTTTGGGAAATTTTAGAAAAAGTTGATACTTGAAAAGTGCTCAGAAATCCATGAAGTCTCCAGAGCTGTGAAAGAGCAACCCCTAAAAAATAACTTCTGTTTGGAACAAACATATTAGTCACACTGTATTAACTTGAGAACATTTAAACATCTATAAGTGGTATAATGTTTTTGATTTTCTTCGCTTTGAGGGACTTTGAATATCTGTGAGTGTTTAATAGTAGTGAAACGAAATCCCCTCGGCCCTACTGTCTACTTTGGCTGGACCGTCCTCACTGAACAAAGTCATTGACACATGCTTTGTCTTTGTGAGAAGCGTTTCTAGAGGGGCGTTGGTGACCAGCCTTGAACATGCGCCAACCTAGTGTGTTCTCAAATGGCTTTGGCTAGACTAGTATTAACCTTCTAACGTCCCGCTCGGTAATTACAAGGCACTGATGTGAACTTACCCCCTTTTAACAATCTTTTTACTGTTTCATGAACCTGGATATTTTTTCAGGTTCAAAGAATTGGCGTTTTCACCAACAGTATAGAAGAGAAGCAATTTTGGGTCGTCAATCACACAAGACTATTATTCCTGAGACACATTTTTAAAATAACAGACAATTAATTTATGCTATTTGTACATTTATTGACTGAGCTGTAATGAAATGTGTTATTCTTTTTCAAATTGTTGACATGCAGACATGACAATAACACGCTACTGAATAGAATATATAAAGCAGTTTAGTTTAAATGGATGGCTTAAGTGAAGCATTTTGAAAGCATGTATAGGCATGGGCCTGAGGTGGTTTCATTTATGGCAGCCCTGAAGGCATATTGTGAGAGGCGGCTGATCTTTGTGACTCTCTAAATGCTTCATTAAAGGAGGTCAGATTTTCGTGAAGTGTTGTTATACAGCAGAATACTTTTCTGAACCCTTTTTCTGGAGCTGAGCACATATTAACTTCCAGCAAAGACAACAGATTCTTTTTTTGAAGCGTCAGTTGAAGGAGCACATTTTGAAAGGTTCATGACATTTCTTTTCAATTTGAAATGTGAACGTCAAAATGTTCACATAGTCAAATCATGATTTACTATTTTTTTCAAAAACATAAAATCTACTATAAAAAAAACTGATAAGGACATTTTAATGCACCTCAGAACTTTGACTGTAGAATTATATAAGGTAAGATTATTGTTTTTTGAAAGACATCTTTAATGCTCACCAAGACATTTTTTCTTGATCAAAAATACGGTTAAAAAAGTAATATTGTGTAATATTATTACAGTTTACTGTTTACATAACTGTTTTCTATTTGAATATATTGTAAAATGTAATTTATTCCTGTTGGCAAAGCTGAATCAGCATCATTATTCCAGTCTTCAGTGTCACATAGTCCTTCAGAAGGTTTTGTAGAAAACCGTGATTAATTTTTTTCAGGATTCTCTGATTAATAGAAAGTTCAAAAGAGTATTTATTTGAAATAAAAATGTTTTGTAAAATTCTAAAATGTTTTAACTTGTCATATTTTGATCAATTTAATGGAGCCTAGCTGATAAAATAATAAATTATTTTAAAAAAAAATTTAAAATGGTACTGCCCTCAAATTTTGGACGGTAGTGTTAGTATGCGTAAAAATAATTGAATAAATAAAAACATTTAAAGTATATAAGGTCTTTCAGCCGTTGATGTGAAGGCCTTTTTAATATTCTGCAAGGCTGGAAAAATTATTTTGGATGGTTTAAAGCATTGGCTTTTGACTTGAGATCAGTGATGAAGTGTTTCCTTTGTCTGCTCATTGGCATTTTGGCAAAACATCTTCTACGTTTCTCATTGTCTGATGTAAATTTGATCCCTGAAATTTTGTATCTTTCCCCATCCAGTCCACAGAGAAGCATTTTATTCCGTCCGAATCGCACACTAGATCAGATTTATACAATGGTGTGACGTTTGTCATGCCTCGTTACACAACAGGATTTCATTTCCTCTAGTGAGCTGCAGCTGCTGTGTTGTTGTTGTGCTGTGAAACAGGAGATGTGTGTGTCTGCGCTGAGGCTCAGTGACGCCTTTCCACTGCTTTCACACACTTAGGCACAATTTCCAGAGCGGCTTAGAGCTCTTCATGGGGTTAAATCTTCCCGGACACAAGATGAAACTTTATTCCCTCTCACTCTCTCTCCTCTTTTCTCTTTTTACTCTGTTCCTCACCTGACCCTGACCTGCAGCAGAGAATAACACAAACTGTACACTCCAATTCAAGGCTGTGTTTGAGAAGTGTTTTATAAATGTGTTAGTGTTGACTGTCATTGTGTTTTGTGAATGAAAGAGCTTTGTGGAATGTTGTTGTGCCATTTCAGATGTAGCTTTGAATCTTTGGGGTCCTTTAAAAGCCGCAAGGATGTTTGTAATGTGAATCTGGTAAACAACAATGTTAAATGTGGGTTAAACTACTGTTGTTCATGAAAAATTATCATATTTTGACACTCAGTTTTGTAGTGGACTAGCTGTATACTAAAACCCATATAGCATGAGTCGATATCAGAGATATTTCAAGTTTCTGTTAAAAAAAAAGTTTTTTGTGTCGGCGCCGATAGCCTCGTGGGCAGCGCACCGACATACAGCTCCGTTGTGCTATGGGCTTCCCGAGTTCAAATCCTGGCTCGAGGACCTTTCCTGATCCTGCCCCTCTCTCTCTCCCCCACTTCACTTCCTGTCATCTCTAAACTGTCCTGTCATAATAAAGGCAAAAACGCCAGAAATAAACATCTTAAAAAACAAAAAAGTCTTTTGTATAGGCTATAAGTATTTTCTATACGTATTTTTTATAGGCTAAGTATTTTTTCTTTCAAATGTTCCACTGGTACACTTTTATTTAATTATATTTATTTAAATCTAACAATACATGTTAAAGTTCTAGTAAATAAAAAGTTACATCTTATGATTGGCTGAAATTGTACATTAAATGGTCAAATATATTAGTGTTTTGTTTTATCAGGCTCCTATGAAAATATCATTGGACATTTTTGAAAATAATGCACTGAATAACTGACTAATAACCTTTTATTTTCCATCAAAGTGAAATTAGTTACCGTAAACAGGAGCCTGATAAAAATGCTCATTTAAAAGAAAAAGGCTCAGAAAAATCTCAGATGGACTTTTTGCATCTGAAGTCTCTCTCTCTATATATATAATGTATCTAGGTTCCATTTGTTAACATTAGTTAACATGAACATACTTCTAAATCATTTTTTTATATTAATATCAACATTTACTAAGACATTATTAAAATCAAAAGTTATATCTGTTAATATTGGTATTATTTGTATTATATTACCATAACGGACCTGAGCTTACATTAACTAACAATGAACAGTTGTATTTATATAAATTAATGTTAACAAAGGTGAATAAACAAATATACAAATGTATTTGCTTGTTGTTCATAAGCAAAACTTAGGGTTCAGACGTTCAGGACTATATGAGTACATGGTGTTGTCATGATGGATTATTGATTTCACATTTGCAAATGCCTGTTTTTTAAGATTTTCTAAATGAAAATCTCACTAGACATTAATGTAGAGCTTTATACAAGGCAGCTAATATTGTTAATATTAGTTGTTAGTTAATGTATAAACTAACGTTAACTATTGGGACCTTATTGTAGAGTGTTACTTTTATTATCATTATGATCATTTTTATTATTGGACTTATGTGTGACCCTAAAACTAGATGTAGAAGAGATCACAAACTAGGATCATAAACATTCTAGCATCTAGATCCTTTTAGAGTGAGGTTTTCTCTGAGTTTCATCTCCACTCCCCAACAGCACTCAAAACACAATCAATAATCAACTCACATTTTTATTAGCTCTTCTGTCCGACATGTAGCATGTTTTGTTTGTTGACGTTTCCGGTTTGGCATTTGTTGAAGATGCGAGGTGTAAATGAGTAAATATCTTGCTCAATTGCAGTCTCTCTCGTCTTCTGGTCTGCATGTTTTTCTTAATCGACATACTATAAACATTCTGTCAATCTCGACAAGCTTGTAATCATAAAACGTCATGCTGGGCTGTTGCTCTGCTGCTGTTTGTGTCTTATGTTTGCTTTTTATCGTGTTCTATAACACTTGTTTCGAAACCATAGTCAAGCAACACAAAACAACCTCTATTGACAGAACCACAATTTAGAGCCCAGCTTGTGTATATATGTGTGTGTAAAACGCTTAATTTAGCCGTTTTGTTAGTCATTTTCTTTTTCAAACAGAATGATTGCCTGTTGGGGAGCCACAGTAACTTGTAATGCTGGTCTCAAATCTCTCTGTTTCTCTGCGGATGCCCCCAGCACCCCCTCCACTCCAGCCGCGTGCAAATAGCTTTTTTTTTTTTTACAGATGTCACCCATTGTATGCTTACAAAATGCTGTCCGCTCTGCATCATGTAAGTTTGGTGTATTTTGAGGGCTGTGTTTCTCTCCCTAAAAGGTGCAATGCTAGTAAATTCATGATTTCTATAATTCAATTAAGAGGTAAACAAGATAACGAACATGTTGTGAGTTGATTAGGAGCTGAATGTGTCATTCTCGTGGTCTGTAGTTTCGCAGCACAGCTGTGGGTTTGTGTTTTCTCTCACTTGTTAACACAAAACAGTCCATTCACACTCTTTCACACAAACACATAAACAGACACAAACACTTGTATGAAGCGGACACTGCTGCCCTTTTGAACAGGCTGGATAATTGGCCCCATTCAGTCACTGTGTGTGTGTGTGTGTGTGTGTATTTGTGTGTCAGTATCTGTTGTCTGTATATAGTGAGGAGAGGATGTGGAGAAGGAAGTGATGGGTTGTTTTATGCCTCTTCATCATTGAAGAATAGCTATGATTTCTCTAAAACCTGTCTGTGGGGTGGGGAGACAAAAGGAGGACGGAGTTCACTGTCTGAGTTTTGGGAAATTCCAGAGGCATTTTAGAATTAAAAACAATAATAGTAAATATATAGTTTATATTTTAAATATGTTATTAAATTAATAAATATTTATAAATGTACATAAATTATTTATTTAAATGTGTATTTAAAGGTGAAGTGTAATATTTATTTTATTTAAAGGTGAAGTGTAATATTTCACAGGGTATATATATATATATATATACATACATACACACACACACACACACACACATGTATATATTTAAGAAATATATATAATTTATATATAATAGAAATCATATATGTGACCCTGGACCACAAAACCAGTCATAAGTAGCACGGATATATTTGTAGCAATAGCCAACAATACTTTGTTTTCTCTCACTTGTTAACACAAAACAGTCCATTCACACTTTCACACAAACACATAAACAGACACAAACACTTGTATGAAGCGGACACTGCTGCCCTTTTGAACAGGCTGGATAATTGGCCCCATTCAGTCACTGTGTGTGTGTGTGTGTGTGTGTATTTGTGTGTCAGTATCTGTTGTCTGTATATAGTGAGGAGAGGATGTGGAGAAGGAAGTGATGGGTTGTTTTATGCCTCTTCATCATTGAAGAATAGCTATGATTTCTCTAAAACCTGTCTGTGGGGTGGGGAGACAAAAGGAGGACGGAGTTCACTGTCTGAGTTTTGGGAAATTCCAGAGGCATTTTAGAATTAAAAACAATAATAGTAAATATATAGTTTATATTTTAAATATGTTATTAAATTAATAAATATTTATAAATGTACATAAATTATTTATTTAAATGTGTATTTAAAGGTGAAGTGTAATATTTATTTTATTTAAAGGTGAAGTGTAATATTTCACAGGGTATATATATATATATATACATACATACACACACACACACACACACACATGTATATATTTAAGAAATATATATAATTTATATATAATAGAAATCATATATGTGACCCTGGACCACAAAACCAGTCATAAGTAGCACGGATATATTTGTAGCAATAGCCAACAATACTTTGTATGGGTCAAAATTATTGATTTTTCTTTTATGCCAAAAATCATTAGGATATTAAGTAAAGATCACGTTCCATTAAGTTCTTTTGTAAGTTTCCTACTGTGAGTATCAAAACGTAATTTTTATGCATTGCTAAGAGCATCATTTGGACAGCTTTAAAGGCGATTTTCTCAATATTTTGATTTTTTTTGCACCCTCAGTATGTAGTATAGTAAATGTATGTATATAGTAAATATAATTTAAATTTGTGATTTTTCTCTTACAGGTAAATCTGGAGCACATGGAATGAAAAAGTCTTCAGGAAGGAAAATACTAACACATTACACACACACAATTAACTTAATTTTGTGGACAATCACACAAAATAATTATATCGTGGGCAAGTCTATGTGGAAATGTTCACTGTGACTTCTGTAAAAAATATTAAAATGTATTAAAAATTGTGGGTGGGCTTTATATAAAAACATGTTTATGTTTATTTAATAATGTTTTTAATGTATAAACCATCTATAAGCACTAAAGCATATCACATAGAAATATGGTGCATATGATGAGTCAGTTTACATGTTTACAATCTTGCACTAAAAAGATATTTTGATGTGAATTGTAATTAATATGCATTTTGATGTCATACAGTCAGGTCAGACAAACCCTACTGTGATAATGTCAGGCAGACAGACAGGAGATGAAGTCACATCAAGTAGAGATGGTCACAGAGTCACAGCCGCTTCCGGAGTTAAGTGTTTCGGAAAGATCTGACCGAGGCTGTTTTTTTTCTCTAGCACCTGAAAAACACAAAGGTATTATACATTGTTTTCTTAATATGCTACTAATAGTACTTGCCATTATGTGAGAGAACCGTACCCAGGATCCCCTCCTGCTCCAGTTCCTCTTCTATCGCCAACAGACGATTGTATTTGTCCATTCGCTCTCCTCCTCTCAACCCACCCAGTTTGAGAAAGGACACGTCTGACCCTACAGCCTTTAAACACACATATGGTGAGGTCTACAAGAAAGAAACTGTGACTCAAAATCTAATTAAACCTGAAAAGTTTTTGGATTTTGAAAAATGTAAAACAAATGAAATGAAGAAATATTTAAGATTCTCCATTATTGGTCACCAATTAAAAATCTGACATTCGTGTTAAAAAAATTTTTTTTTGCACTTTTTGTTCAAATTTTCCTATTACAATATAGTTTGTAATGAAAAATGTTCTACTAAAATAGAAAAATTATTGCTCATAGTTCTTTGGACATTTGGATTGTGTTCAGCAACACATTTAATCTACAGTATGATAAAAATGTAATTTCATGGGCTGCATCAGTTGTTTGGTATTTTCATTGGAACTAAATAAATCTGATTTCACTGTTTATTTTTGCATTTCTAATAAAAGACTTGATCGGTGACTACATGCCACTGAGAAATGAATTCCCTAAAAAAAAATAAAGAATGAATTGTGGTCAACCCACCAGGTCAACAATTGATGTATCACCACTGCCTGCAGCCAGCATCGTCTCTGCATCTCAGTGTGCATAGGGAAGAGTTACATACTTACTACAGTCGATATATTTAGACTTGGAAATTATGCTTTTGCAAATTACTGTCAAAATGACTATGCCAGAACACACAGTGAGCACCTAGATTTGAGTAAAGTACTCTTTCATCCTGTTTGCTCATGTTAGGAGCCTACCTTTCTGCTCTGCTATACTTTTTATAAGGTCAGAGATGGTCATATCACTGTGGTGCCTAATAATGACCCTGGTGACCCCAGGTGGGAGGGGTTTCACTTCACTCCAGCGAGGACAGAGATTGGATGCAGCATCTGCAATCAGGCAGCATGACTGACCAATCACTGAAGCCAGTCTCTCCCATTGATCTACATCCTAAACTCAGAGACACGCTGTCAGTTCAACCAGATGAGCTGCAAGACACTTTATACCAATAAATAGGGATTAAATGCATGCTTTTTTAATCTCGCCTCTTTCCTGAAAGGATCAATGAGGGATGTGATAGCAGGATATTTATTAATCAGACCCTCGTACATGTCCACCAATTCATCTGGGGATTTGTGACAGCCAGACATCACCTCATACTTCCCACAAGACTAGAAGACAGCAAGAGAAACATTTAAAATGGTTAGAGTATATTATTTAAACTTTCATTTTAAACATTTGCAGTACTTGTTTTGGGTGAATGTGAGAGTAATAATTTCCCTGTTCTGTCTTCCCATCACTCACATAGTCCATCAGGTCGTGTGCTGCACAGTTTATAGCCAAGCACAGGTCTGAACCCAGAGGCAATGCCAGGTTAGCACATGCCTCTGTGACCAGATCAAGAGCCTGTTCGGGACGTTCAAACCCCACCTGTAATGCCCCCTCTTCTGTTATACCTATAGGCTGAGAAACAGAGAGAACAGGTGAGTGATAGAGGAATATCATATATTATATAATAATATACTGGCAAGATATGGCAAAACGTAAATGGTTCTGAAAAGATTAAGACAGTATACTAGCTTGCTACCATTATCTTAATTTTTAGTAGACATATCACAGAATTTTTCTTTACATACACTACCGTTCAAAATTTGGGGGCTAGTAAGATTTTTTAAAAACAGCTACTGTTTTTGAAAGAAGTCTCTTATGCTTATTTAAAAATACAGTAATGTTGCGCAATATTACTATAATTTGAAATTACTGTTTTTAACTATTTAAATACGCAGTTTATTCCTGTGATGGCAGAGCTGAATTTTTAGCAACCATTAGCCATTATTCCAGTCTTCAGTGTCTCATGATCCTTCAGTAAGTCTAATAAGCTGATTTGGTGCTCAAGAAACTCACAGACTACTGTGGCAAATGTTAAAATAAATCAAAAATTGTGCATTCATTCATTCATTGATTCACACACGTTTATCATTATTCAATAATGTTCTTTGTCAAAAACATAAACCATGTATAGACAGGATTGTGATGGTTTACATGTTTATAGTCTTGCACTCAAAAATATATTTTGATGTGAATTATAATTACTATTAATTTTGATGTCATGAAAACAGGTCAGACAAACCTGTATTGAGGCCTGTTTATTTAATTTAGAAGTGACTTCTTTCGAAAGAATCATTTCTTATTAATTTTAATTGTAATTAATATAATCAATGTTGAGAACAGTTGTGCTGCTTAATAGTTTTGTGAAAACTGTGATACATTATCTTCAGGATTCTTTGATGAATAGAAAGTTAAAAAAAACAGCATTTATTTTAAATAGAAATCTTTTGTAACATAAATATCTTTACTTCCACTTTTGATTAATTTAATGCATCTGTACTGAATGAATATGCAAACTTGTATTTTAATATAAAGTATTCAAATGTTACAGACACCACATTTCTGAATGGAAATGTAGCATTTACTCTTTTAAATATAGCCAAAATGGGTGTCTAATTTGCATATTACTGTGTAATGATAACAGCAGAAACAATACATATAGTTTTTTTATGTCAGACATTTTTAAAAACCAAAGAGGGGCAGTAATCATGGCCAAACCCCTATCTCTGAAAAGCCCAGGATGTCCTCTTCTACAAGGTAAATCCACTGCATGTATGGTTTTAGAGAAATTGATGAAAAGTAAATGACACCAATTGCTGGATCCCAAGAGGTTATACCAGACAATTGTACGTTTGTGTGTTTACTGGGAAATGATATCCCATTGATATAGCAGAATTCAATCCCACCTGTAAATCAAACTCATCTAAACCAGCTCAGATGAAAACCAGAGTATGTTAGAACTAAACCAAATCCAGCACCCCTACCCTATGTTATAAAGGTCTTTACCGAGGCTATAACATTAGTGCTCTGAGGTGCCCACAATGCACAGTGCACCAGTAATAGCCTCCCATCTAAACATAAATATATATTTATTGTGTGACATGCTGTTAAGTGGTTCAATCGCCATTCATAAGCCCTGCATGTGATTGAGGCCTGTTTATTTCATTCAGATGGTGATGTGCGGATAATTACCCCATCAAAGCATCAAAAAAATCCACACGTAATTTGTGTGCTGCTTGATGCTTTTGTGTGAGCTGTAGGATAAAACATTATGTCCCTTAGTCAAAGAGTCAAACCCTATGGGAGCATCCTTACCCCAGCTTTATACGCAGATCCATTCAAAACTCTCTTCATTTCACACTGCAGCTCAAAGCCCATGCCAATGGCCTGCAAGGCCAACACACACACACTAAAGATAAGCGGTATGGACACTGGAGTGAGAGCAGTCAGCAAAGCATTAACACTTCTGTGCTGAACACAGCCTACTTTACTAAAAGAGTGTTTGTTTGTGTTTAAGTGAGTTTATACTTCTCTGCCTCTTTGTGATGAGCTGGGCATGAGGATGACCTCCTCCAGCAGGTTGAGTTTACCCGCAGAGTTCTTTCCACAGCTCAGAATTGTAATCATGGGCACAGGCAGGTGCACCTCACTCTGAGCCTGAAGCAGTTTCCAGGAAATGAGGAAGAGGATAAAAGGAGTTTTACATCAGTATAGTGTTCAGTGTATTTCTATATAACAAGTCAGAACATAAGTCTTCTCCCGTAATGCAATTCTTCAAGTATGCAAGTTCATTTGATGATTAACATGCATGACGTGTGTCTGTATTTACATACACTTTAAAAGTTTGTTTCTTCATTGGAACAGATTCTTGAGAAATTTAGCATTGTTCACTAATGGATCCTCTGCAGTCAATGGGTGCCGTCAGAATGAGATAAAAACATCACAGTAATCCACAAGTAGTCCACTCTTTTGAAGTAAAAAAGCTGTGTGTTCATGAGAACTTGAACATGTTCACATGGCTTTTCACTTTACAAGACATTAATTGATGGACTGGAGTCTTCTGGATTATTGTGATGTTTTTATCAACTGTTTGTACTCTCATTCTGACGGCACCCATTCACTGCAGAGGATCCGTTGGTGAGCAAGTGATGTAATGTTAAATTTTTTCAAATCCCTTCCAATGAGGAGACAAAATAATCTACATCTTGGAACGAATTACATTTACATTTAAAATAGAAAACAGTTATTTTAAATTGTAATCATATGTCACAACAGTACTGTTTTTACTGTATCTTTGATTAAATAAATGCAGCCTTTGTGAACATAAAAGTGAGCATAAAATCTTACCAACCCCCAATTTATGAATGGTAGTGTACCTGCGGGACTCTGACTGATGTGATATGTCGGTATAAGGGTTCTCCTAGAAGTCTGGCAGCAGTTTTTGCCACAGCCAAAGAAACCACACCCACTGCCGTAGCCCCTGGCAGCTGTGGCACTGGGGTCTCTACAGGAGGGAGGGGCTTCTCTGTGCTGTTTCCTTTTTTACCTGAATACAAAAACAGTGATGGCAGAAGAAAGTGCAGGGGATGGAGAGGTCATTGAAGGATCTGCAGTTTAAAGTGTTCTATATTTATCTTATATCATCTGAATCTTAAAGGAGAGCTGAAGCATCAAAGTTTTCCATTCCTGATTATTTCTCTAGCAAAAATGTCCAATAATGGTGGGGTTACGGAGATTAAGTGAGAAGCATTTAACTGAGCGTGCGATGTCGACATTGCGGCCACCACAAGAGAAGACCCACTCCATGCAGTATAAAACAGCTTTTTCTAGGCCACTGATATGACTGAAGGCCATCATTTTAAACTGATTTTTCAAAAGTACTATTCATTTCTGTAGGGGTAAAAGGTTTTTAAAAGTAGAAAAGGTTACCTGGGGCACCTTTAAATCTGTATACCTTTGATTTCTCTAAGATTTCAAGAAAGGCTGGACTCAATGAAAAGGTGAAAACAGTGTCACCATCACAAAGAATGATACACATGTGATTCAGTACAAGCTGCTAATGTATCTGAGAGCAGCTCCCAGTAGGCTTTCTATGAAACAGAGAAGTGTGGAGTCCTTCAGACTGCTTTTACAACAGCTCTCAGATCAGTGAGATGACAGAAGATTGGCTGGAATCCTGTCTTTGAATCCCACAGGTTTTTTTTTGACTTGCTGCACTAAGATGGGTTGTTGTTCTCCTGTGGCATCCTCACTTAACCTGACTCTGATCCCTCTACTATTCTGATTATTTATTGTGTGACCTCAAATAAAATGTAACATCAGTGATGTTTTACTGTGCAGCTAAATACCCTTTAAAAATTGCAAAATATTAAGCTCCTTTACCTTTATCACTTCCTTTCTTGTCTTTGGTAGGTGCAGGTGTGGAAGTGGCCTGGGGCGGAGCCTCAGACACTGATTCAATCCTCAGCTCATCCTCCTTCTCTATGTTAAGACTGTCCTTGTGCTCCAGGTAACGTGCCATGAAGAAATCACTGCAGGCAAAAGACACAACCTCAGTCATGCCTGTGTGTTTTAAAGCATGGTTATCATAGCAACCTTCATGTTCTTTGAGTGATGCTTGTGTATTTTTTGATCACCTGAGTAGTTTGTCTACATTGGTTTGATCAGTGGGGTTGAAGCCTTGCAGCATTGGACCGAGATGCTCTCTGATCCACTTCAGAGCTGTTGTGATAGACAGACGTTGCTGGTTGCTGTTAGAAAATGCCTCCCCTGACTCTGCCACACCATCAGCCTCCAGACCATCACTAGGGCCACTCATCACTGCACTGCACACCACCTGTGATTTACACAAAAAGCCATTGAAAATGTTCCCCCATAATGAATTTTTCTGTATTGTATTTGGAAAATCTGGAATATTTATTCAATTCTATTGTAGGCTTGTTCAATTATTGTTCAGATTCAGTTCATTTTAATCAGCTGACTAAACTATTTGACAAAATATGCAGTGTTATTTTGATAATATTTATATACTGTTATAATATTTATTAATATTTTGAATTAGCTTTTTTATGTTCAGTTTTAATTTATATTTAAAGTTTTTGTAATGTGCTTTTGACTTTCATGACTTTTTTAATATTTCTGTATAATTTTTATTCAGTTTTAGATGTAGTAATTTTAGTAATTTAACTTAAACCTATTTCAGGTAGTTACCAAGGCAAAATATATCATTTTCATTTTAGTTTTTAATGTTATTTATTTATTTGTTTGTTCAATTATTATTATTATTATTAGTTTTGCTTTTTTAATTACCAAAAAATTTTTTTAATAGTTTTACATTTACTAAAACTATTTTTAAACTGTTTTTTTTTTATGGTTAGAAAAAGAAAATATAAATCAAATCATTTCCAGGGGCCAAATATTGCAATGGAATATAATAAAAACACTTATTTGCACACACACACTGCATGACATTTCAGCTTAAAAGGGTGGTTCACTGTTTTTTTTTCTAGGCTTGATTGTGTTTATGGGGTGCAGTCTAACATGTGTTAATGCTTCGTTTTTTAAAAAACGCATTATTTTTCACATAGTTTACCTTTATTCCACACCGCTCTGTCCCTTCTCTGAGAAACGGGCTGATCTTTTCCTGTTTTCATGAAGCCCCGCCCTCAGAAATAGGCGATGGGCTCAGATTGGTTAGCTAGCCCAGTGTGTTGTGATTGGCTAAACCGCCTCTAGTGCGCATCTAAACGTCCCGCCCCGCACCTCAGCGGCATGTGCTCCGGTTGTATTATAAACAACGGAGTCATTAATATCGTTTATCAGTTTGAGCCCGATTGAGAAGCAGAGGATATTATTGAAGAGGATCATGCAGAACCTGTGCAAGCAAGGCTTTTAATGGTAGGCCTATGTTTTTTGTTTGTTGTTGTCTCATACTTTTATATATGCTGTTATTTGTAAATGCTACTGCTTATGTTAGCTTTTAATATACGGTTTTATCCTGATTAAAGCTTTAATACAGTACGGCAACCGCA
>NW_015667273.1:305455-324972 GCF_001515625.1 Sinocyclocheilus rhinocerous
TTTTTGTAGGCATTAAACTGCCAGAATTTTAAAAGACGATATCTCCGTTTGCATTGAACTTTCAGCTTTGTAACTTTGCAGATATTGTTTATGCTCAAACAGCAACATTACACACTAACTAACGTTAAAAAAGTGAAATCGCAATCAACCACCCCTTTAAGCCTTTTAAAAAATATACAGCTGTTTCTTCTAAAATGAATGAATCAAGAGGCTCATGGTCGGAAATACAAGTCATTTCAAAATTCAAGACTGAAAAGACCAAGTTCTGAATATAACAATCTGTACATGAACTGTTGGCCCTGGTGCGGCTGTGTGCTGGAGTTCACCACTGGATCTTTGTGTTTCAATGTCAAAATGTGTGGATTTCACATTGAAAACAATGCATTTCTTGCACCATAAGGGGAGCAGCAAATATTCTCTGCAAAGATGAATGTGTTTGTGTTGGACTAATGCTAAAGCAAGGATCACATGTCAGAAAGTTTCAGAAACATTACGTTTCAGCACTGCCCAAACACTGATATGAATCTCAGCTCCCCCAGCTCATGCCTACAGCCGGCCTGTTCCCTGTCCCAATGTATTACTGTCATAATCTCTAAATGTGCCAAACTAAAACAGCAGCACTCTCAACTGCAATATGGCCACCATGCCAGCAGGCATAATGCTTACTTAGCAAACATAAACAGAGTGATAGAGAGAAGGCAAAACAGATGGAGAATGAGAGTCAGAATGTGATCTGATGCTCATGATTGGTTGTGAGGCATGTGTGTCACAGTACAAACGCACACGCTCTCCTACTCTAATTGTTCTGTGTTGTCATCGTGTCACTACAAATTTGGGTAACACTTTAGAATAATGGTCCGTTGTTAACAAGTAACTATGCAGGAAGTAATAGGTAGTACTACATTAACTCTTTAACTTAATAATATTAACTAATAGAGAAGCAAGATTAACTAAGCAGTAAGTAGTAGCAAATTTAGGACAAAGGTAGTTCCTTATTAGATATTTGATAATTATTAAATAAAAATATCCTCATTGAGAACTACTTGTGTCAATGAGGATATATTTTTTTAGTAATGATCAAATATCTAATAAGTAACTACCTTTGTCCTAAATTTGCTACTACTTACTGCTTAGTTAATCTTGCTTCTCTATTAGTTAATAGTATTAAGTTAAGTGTTAATGTAGTACTACCTATTACTTCCTGCATAGTTACTTGTTAACAACGGACCATTATTCTAAAGTGTTACCCAAATTTCTCCTGCAAACTGTCCAGCAAGGTGCAAATGGCACGAGGTGAAAGGTTACAGGGTTACAGACCAGCTTCCAGTTTCTCATAACCATCCAAACAGAGACACTTAGATCTGATATCCACCTTGTTGCCTACAAAAATCAACGTTCATTTCATTATTTTAGGCCTACTTACAATACACCTAAATGGGACAAATTAATAGTTGTTCTGAAATGTAGGAAACGTGGATGATTTCAGAATATACCTTTTCCTCATTTCTGATGATGCAGTACACTTGGGTCTGAACTGCTGTCAATCCTCTTCCGTCAAACACCTCTCTTCCGATGATTTTACTAATCACAGGAGTATAGGAGAGCCTGGAAAAATTGTTCGCCTGAAAAAGAGCAGCAGGCAGTTATTGATTTCAGTTCATTATGTTGGTGTGTAATTATGGGGATCTGACCTACATCAATACTGACTTCATTTTGGTGGAATAACATGTAAAACCGGACAAGACGCGATGGCAGAATTGTCATTTATAATTTTACAGCAGGTGTAATTATAATTCTAAGATAAAATGTTTACATCTTTAATATCTCAAAAGTGTAGGTATGTTACCAGATAACCATAGATATCATCCGGCTTCTGCCAAAACATCTCGTTCAGGACGTTTTCTATCTTCTGCGGGACCCCGTTGGACCTGTAATACTCTGCGGCTTTGTTCTTCAAGTCGTAAAACTCCTGCTCCTCTTTTGATACTTTGCTATGGTTCAAGAATGCTTTATATGACATGTTTGTTTGGTTTATGACAGAACTTCCACATTTGTTTACAGTTCTCCGCTGTCATGTGCGCGTCCTCGCAGGCTTTGTTGATGATTTGCGGTTGCTCGGCAACCTCAGATGTAACACCGCGAGAATTGAGTCTGCGTTTCTCTTTCATAACGCATTTAATTGGAACAAGTTCAATATCCATTTTAACGCTGTTGTGGCCTCCATAAATCAAACAGGACTCTTAATTCCTCTTGACAAGCCTTAAATAATTTAATAATAAATCTGATTACGCATTATCAGACTAGCCTATTTAAGAAAAAAAAAACTAACTTTACACACACTCGCAAATGTAGAGAAAAGAGAGTGGAGAATTAGCACGTCGCATTTACAATTAATATAGACTAAAATAGTTGTATAGAAACCTGTGTAGGGTATTTTTTTTGTTGTTTTTTTTTTGTTTCAGAAAAAAACATGATCCAACATATTTTAACATATTAATCAAAATATTTGGCCGCATTATGATTTGGTTCTCAGTGTCAGGTTGTTGGTTAAGAGCTTTATGGAACCAGTGGATTTAACACTTTCTGACGTTAATCTTACACTCGCGGCGCATGTGATATATCAGTGAAAATGGCAATGCAAGGATTTTCAGTGTTCAAGAAAAACTCCGTTAAGGTGAAAATGTTGTCAGAAGTACAGATAGGCCTAGCTATATATAGATGTTTCAACAAACAGTTATGTTACGTTTCTGTAAAGTAGACGGAACCCCTGAATGTTAAAAAAAAAAAATTAAACGACGAATGCGGTATGTAAATAATCCGAGAAACACCGCTGCGGTCATAATAGGCTATGGACATTTTCGTTCTGAATAAACAAAATTATATTCATCCACTTAATGAAGAAAAGACATTTGGTCAACTAGCCTATTTTAAAAATAGGAAAAAACTACTAATAATAATTCTAATATTAATATGAGTATTATTTGTCGATAATAATAATAATAGGCCTAATAATGTATTATTTATTATTATTTGTAGAAATGCTATAAAGTGTGGATCTCCGCGGTTGCTGCTGCGTAACCCACTAAGACTGCTATAATAGCCTAATGTAGTAGGCCTAGCCTATATAAAATTATTTAACGTATCTACGTAACTAGTCCACATTAATTATTCTGCTAAGTGCCCAAGTGCAAGAGTTGTTACCATTAAAAGGTATTATTTGTTTGCCTGTTTGGATAGAAAGAATAGGCCTACGGCAGGGCGCCAATGACCACTGAAATATTAACCGAGGCTTTAATTTTATATAAAAGACAATCTGTTACAACAATCTGCCTTACAGTCTGTTAAAACTAGCATTAATGGCAAGTTATTGTGTTTATTTATTTTTAACCCCTTAAATCTTTAAAAACAGAACGCATATTAAGTCCTGCTGAAACTGAAGTTAAGGTATTTTCAAATAATTCAGATCATTTAAATGTTTTGGAACATTTTTGTGACATTACATATTTTTTCACAGGATGAGAGAAAGCCGAAATGGAAATAAACATTTGTTTTAGCTCATTTTCAAAGTTCACTCTGTGATGTTCATGGAACTAAAGCGTGTAGCTAATTCTACTCTTTATAGTTGGCGCAATTTTGCAGTTCAATACAGTTTTTGCAGTTCAATACAGTTCAATACAGTTTTTGCAGTTCAATACAAAATAGTAATTTATAATAAAAATAGACCTACTATTTTATTGTTGAATGTATAATTTAATTCAAATTTCATACACTTCTTTCGAAATTTATATTTTAAATCTTGCTTTTGTTTGGTTTTCTAACATGACATTTAGCTGTGGGTGCGTGGGCTCTTTAAAAGATTTAAACATTTTCCATTCAATGCAAATGATTAGGCTAATTAAGCGCATATGGAATGTTTGGAATATATTTGAATGTTTTGATTTAAGAGTTCAAAAGGGTGTTTTATTAAAAAAATATTTTTCCAGCACACATAGCCTAGGCTATCCAGATCTTTTTTTCTCGCTGTTGACTGTTTTAGTAAGCAGTTAATTTTTTCTGTGCTCATTGCCGTATTAATAAACCGTGTTCTGCCGTGTTTACTTTCTCTATCCCATTTTTAAAATAATTCAATCCAGGGTGAGTCTAATAGGCTAACTGATGAAACGAGCGCAGCGGCAGCAGTGTCAATGGCATGTCATCCAGACCTTTTTTTTAGCATAGGCCTATATGTTACGAGCAAACGCGAGAATTAATTTACATTATTTGTACCTATTCGTTCGTTCGTTCATTTTACGTTAGGTAATTTTCTCCCAAGTTTATTGTTTATTTGTTTGCGAAAACATTATTTTCTGTGCTGCAAATTAACTTGTGTTGTTGCTGTTAGTTCGGTAAACCAAAGGTCGGTACCTTGTCCAGATTAACGAGGGGAAACGACTAGTTGATGGTTTAGATTTTTTCCCCGGTATGCATTAGGCTCTAGTATTCTTAGGTTTGGTTGTTAAAAGAGATTGTTGGCGGAAATTAACGACATTTTATCATAATCTTACTGTTAAACTAAACTGAGACTAGGCTATTATTTACATGGAACAATCTGGAGTATAAACAATCTGTTTCTCCCTTTTCCAAATTAAACGCCTGTGTGACTGTGTGACACGCGCTTCTGCTCGCGACTAAAGCTTAGGTTCACGCGGAGGTCAGTCGCTCCAGGACAGGAAGTCATCGAGAGGGCACCAGCGTCACTGACGTCACGGACTAGAGCGCGTTTCATTGGCTTTTTGCTGCGCTTGGCTGGGTTGTGCAGATGGGGCAGAGACAAACAATATCTGACACAACAAAATATGCTTGCTTAAACATGAACCGAGCCTCCATCGCATTTCCGCATGGAGCAAAAGCAGTATGATTTTAGAAGAACAGGTATCGATATTGCATTTTGATTTTTCAGCGTATCGCTATAGGCTACAGAGCATTGCAATGGGAAACTTGGTAAACATTCACACAGAAATCAATTAGGATTCAGTCCAGTAGCGTGGTTAAGTTCCGTTCTCTAATGCAGTGCACACGGGAATGCGTCACATCTGATGATGAACAAGTGGGGAAACACTTGCTCTGTAGGCTATTTCGTGACATAGGTAAACTTCACTCAGCATTAAGATTCACAAAAATGATGTGGTCCTTGGAACATGGTGTTTTCAAATACATTTCTTGATCTAAAATCCATTTAATCAGATATCTGAGCATATATGTAGCCATTGGACTGTGCGGTCACCTCTTGAGTTCAAGTGAACATGCCTGTATGTTACTGTCGCCACCAGCCGGCTGCGTCTGCGCACTCTCAAATTCAATCTACACAGGCATTCTGTTCTCAAAATATTTATATTCTTTTCATATATATTCCCGCCTAAGAGAACATACATAGGCTATTTTGCATTGACTACGAGTCACAAAATTCAGGTTAATTGCCAAACACTATAGAAAATAAAACATTTAATTTACGTTGCAGTGATTTATTAGATTTACAGCTTACTATGAAGCATTATGATCTATATAAAATTCCTAATTAACAATGTGACTATAATGCAAACTATAAGACTATAAATATGTAAATCAATATTCACTCGACCTCTTTTATTTGATTAAAAATGTTTATTGACTTACATTTCGGAGAGGATACATCCATAGACACTTCCTTTAGGACAACTCGAACGTAACCTGTGTGATAGACAAACCAAACCCATATCTCCAGCTCTACATACTGCATAAGAGAATCCTAAAAAGCACAAGAGGCATTAGTAACCAAATAAAGAGAATCGTAATACCCTGCTAAGCTGTGTCTAAAACACCCTGTTTAAACAGACCTGTGCCTGTCTTGGGGCGACCGCTGGGCCCTGTGAAGGAGTCCAGGCTTTTCAAGAGTGTTAAGGCTGGAAACATCCACATTGTCAAGACATGTGACTGCCAGTAGGTCAGACACTCCCAGATAGATTTGTTGTCTGTTTTGTTCCTCCTCACAGAACTTCTTGGAGCCTCAAGCAATGTTGTCACCTTTGTGTTATGTTCTAGTAAGTAAATTTAATGTTTTATGAATATTTATTAATGTCAGATACAGACCAACCATTTCGAGCTTAGCCACTTGTTGCTTTGTTATCCCTTAGGCTAAGGCCAGTAATTGCGTTTTTGTCGTGCCGTCATAATACATTGTGACCTCATATAAGGCAAGCATCATGTGGATCATAACAAACACAGAAAATAATGCACTTTATGCCACGACCAGAGCTTTCACCAAAAGCTACATTTACATTCAAACGTTTTAATTGCTTAACTAATGTTAAACAGCTTGCCAAGGGTCCCGCTGGGTCACGGGGGAAAAGGGCCATTTCTACCTAATTAGCGCGTCTTGTCCCATCCTTAAGCCGCCAGATGCATCGCCTGATGCCCTGATTAATGCTTTCAGAGCCGCGCACTTGCCCAGTCATGTTTTCAAACTTTGCCAGGTGTCATCTGAATGAACACCAATAGATTTTTTTTTCTCCAGTTTGTGTTTCATCCTGAATTAATACGAGCACGAGGACTCAATGCGCAATACCTTGCCATTCACTAAAGATTTGTGGTGTTTTATAAATTCAGAATTGTGCTTGTTTGATTTGGTAATGCAGACCTACGCAAAACTATGTTTTACTGATAACTTTTTAGGATTTTACGCGCTTAGCGTGCGATTCTAAACGTCAAAAAAAATGTATTTGTCTGTAACTCAGTGTTATTCATATATTTAAACGTAAAAAAGGTTTTATTAGTATTTATTAGTAGTATTAATACTATTATTAGTAGTATTTATTACAGCGCGAACTAAAATGATTTTATTTTAAGAAAATTGTGATTTCTTTTTAATTTTGTTTGTATGCACGCAATAGGTAATTTATATATATTTTACGAGTACTTTTGTAGGGTATTAATTAATATGCTAATCTTATTAAGAGATCATTAACACATTATCTGTTCAGAAACATCACCTCTTCCTATAGGAATTGTTTAAAACTCCCATATTTACTAACAACTTTTGAAAATTTAAAGTATTTTAGGTTTGTTAAATACTGTGTATTAGAATGCAATTCATGTGCAGTGATCAAACATATATATTTAGCGATAGATGAATACGGTTTCAAACAGACAAAAAATAACTTATCTTGTTGGTATGTATAAAAAGTGATTACACAGAAATAACTTACTCTTCAGGTTAATAATGAGTTCTTGCCTTAATGAAACGATCTCGTTTAAGTC
Source organism: Sinocyclocheilus rhinocerous (assembly GCF_001515625.1). NCBI lineage: Eukaryota > Metazoa > Chordata > Actinopteri > Cypriniformes > Cyprinidae > Sinocyclocheilus > Sinocyclocheilus rhinocerous. The sequence goes on from NW_015667273.1 coordinate 312,728, forward strand.
ACTCTCCTAAGCCCACTAAAGAGGGTTCACGGACAGGTCGCGCGCATTGCTCTGATACCTGGACCGAGAGAGAGACAGATTTGTTGAATTATTCGGTTCTTTCTTTGCCTGCTGCCATCTGGCAAATACATAAGAAAGATCAAACCCTTGACCTTCGCATGTACCCGTATGTGTATGCATTTTCTTCCTGGGAAAATAAGAGACAAGTGTTATTTAACCCTGCCGTGTGCACAATGAAGGCTGGGGACAAAAAGAAGTGCTGAAAGATGTACACGCAGGAATAACTAGTCATTTACAGAATCCTTCAAAGCATCTCCATCTATAAGGCTAGCCTTATTGCGTTGTGTTTTTATTAACTTAGAGTTATAACTTAACTTATATATATAAACCGTCTTCACAACAACAACAAAGAAAGTATGAACTGGCCTACAAATTCAACAATTTGTCGTCTGTCTTTTGTTTCTTTCTTAAAATCAATGTACAAAATGTAGTCTGTAAATTAAGCGTAGAACTCCACAGGGTCTCACACATCAAGCAGGTGTCAAGCAAATGACATTAAACTGTTAATGGCTGATAATTAAAGGTTTGTCCTAATAGTGAAATGTTTATGAAGTTAATAAACGCAAAATGGTTACTCAATTATTATATTATTGCACTTAAACTTCTCAGTCTATTACTGTAGCCATCCGCGTTGTATTTGAACTCTTAGGCACAGATTCTAATCCACAGAGCCAACATTTCCTATTGTTTCCAGTAATGTAAAGTAAAAATGTCTCTTTCACACCGTCCACAGGTAAACAACCGGACTTCAAACTGCAAATGACCGTGGCGCTAGTCAGTTACGTAGCCACGCATTTTGCGTAACGCTGCGCTAATCATTGGACCAAAGGAGCTCCGACTTATTGTGTGTTCAAGGGTTTATGTGGTTTGATGCCGATGGCATTAGTCGAAGCAAACATAAATAGTGAAATAACAGTTGTGTTTGCAGTAAGTGTATTGTTTAAACATCTCTTTGCGCACGACATGGGCGCAACAATAGGTACAGCCAGCCAATCGATTGAGAGAACTGTTGAGAGAGCGATGTTCAGCCAGTCCATGAAGATTACAACTGTTCTTAAAGCGCAATAATTCAAGTGTAGTTCGTTACCTTTAAATATTATGTTATGGTAACACTCATTGTTGTTCATCTAAATATCCTTAATTTTCACACTCTTAACTGTTCCTTAATTTAGCTTAATTTTAGTTCTTGTGCATTTGAAATTGTGAAAAGTGTAAATCAGAGTGAAAGTGGTGAACCCAAAATGTCCAAAGTTTTGTAGCCTATACCGGTTTTGACATTCTGTATGAACACTTCCCCCTTGTGGACTTGAGGGCATGCTGTCCCAACCTCAAGGCTTTGGAGATTTTTTTTTTTTTTAAAGAAACCCCTTCTTTTCACAAGTTGCTTATGCTTAAAGCCTATTCAAAATGATTTTAAATTAATTTAACAATACCAATTTTCAATATATTTTGTAAAGAAAGGTGTCTAGTTTTGTGCAGGAAACGGTCTTTGCACGTGTAGGCTATTAAAACTTTGAACAGCTGTCAAAGCTTGTTTGTGTTTTACTACCTATTATGAAGGCAGTTATAGTTTTTCATGTTTGCAAAACATTATGTGTAAAGAGTGATGTATATCTTGCATTCAGGTTTTTGTTTGACATCAGGTACAAAACTAATCCAAGCCAAGTAAACTGAGTCACACATCAGTCTTTACTTACTGTATGATTTTGAATAGACTATCTTGAATAGGGACTATGAAAAGTCATCCACCAGCATATTTATGCTGAATCTATATAACTTCATGATAGCTTGTCATAAGTGGGATCTGATTGGTCCACAATAATGTGATGCAAGTCCCTCCCTGTGTGCCATTCTAATGATATGCATTGTTTGTATTTTGGTTACATATGAAAGGTGGTCATTAACAGGAGTTAATGACCTCCTTTCATAAATGTACCCAAAATATAAGCATGTTCCACATTGACTGACTAGACAAAGGCCTCAACATAAGTAAATTTATCTGAAATTATCATATGGTTAATACAAACAAGAACCAGATGATTTTGCAGCATATTATGGATGCTGTAGGACTGTTTTTAGGAGTGCATTGAACTGGCTATCATGGCTTGTTATCATCAAAGACCATCAAAGGGCCAATTTAAAGGCTATGTACGTTCATAAACCAATGTTCCTACAAAAGTGAAAAGACATCCCTGCATATATTGATTTTTTTTTTTTTAATGAAGGCTTGCAATCCAGTTTGACATGACTCATTCAGTTACTTTTTGAGTTCCAGCTAATATTTGGTTGAAATGGGGCAGCAATTTGATTTTAGATTTTGAAATCTAGTATTGATACAACATCACTCTGATTTTTGTGATGGTTAAAGCAGTGAACAGGAAGCTTGGTAAAGTGTCAAAACAAGCTCATTGGAATCTAACAACAAGAAATATGCCCTGTGTTTTTGTGCAAGCCAGGAAAATAGAAAACCATTGAATAAAAATATGACTACTTTTTCACATAGCCATGACAAAACATGTTGTATTTTTAGTTTCTCTCCATTTTCCTTCTACATTTTAAACAAGTTTTTGATGCAGATATGAATATGAACAAAAAATATATGGGACACTTTGAACATTTTTAAATATTTTAGATTAGGATTAGGATTATGATAATGCAATGCCTGTTTGGGGTTTGATTGGCAGGTTTGGGGTCCTGTGGGTCAAATTCAGATTGACCACTAGATGGGGCATTGAGTCTTTTTATAACCTAGCAATGCCAGGGGACATGACCATCACTGGCCATTGGCTTCCTCCTCTAACTGCCATAGTCTACTGAAGTTTAGTTTACTAATGAATTTAGAAAAACAGCCATCACTGATTCTATGCATGAATGCATATGTCTAAAGTAGACTAATATCTAAATTGATATCTAAATGTACTTTTTCTGTCTGTCAGTAAGAGAAAGTAATCTCTTCATATGTATAAAGTGAGATGTTTGTCCATGTTTCACCAAAATATTCTTCTGTGAACGTGTTTGCAGCAGAGATGCATATGTTCTGCAGTATCTTTGTCATGTAAACTCCACCCTGGCTGAGATCACACCCATATGTTAATTAAAAAGAAAACAATTCCTCCTCAGATATACACAAGCACCATTCCAGTGCATCTAAAACTCATATGTCACCCTTTTAATCTATGAAATGACAATACGACAATGCACAATATTATTTTCCATGCAGTATAGTGGGATGCAGTATGTGCAATTGCCATGGGATATGATTTGATATTTGATCAGAACAGTTTTTCACCTACAAGCCTAATTAGATAGATAGATAGATAGATAGATAGATAGATAGATAGATCTGTCAAAAACATCACTGGGGCAGTACCCTATAAGCCTAAAGGTAACTTTCTACCTTATTTACCCCTAATTGGTACACGTTAGTACCTTAAAGGTACATATTAGTACCTAAAGTATAGGCCTACATATTAGTACATTTTGAAAGGTCATTGCCCCAGTCACAGTTTTGTAGCCTACCTATTTTTTCTGAGAGTAGGCTATATAAACAACTATCGCGCTATTTCTAACACAATTCATGTATTATATTATATTTTATCCTTAAAGTATACATAGAGATAAGAATGACTATACATTAGTCTTGCACATGGAGTCGAGCTGAAGGGCGGGGCGGGATGGCGAGCTAACAGACGTAAAGTCTGGATCGGTACACTTCCTTTCTCTGGGTGTCAGACAGCCTGAGAAAAACTCAACTGTAGGGAAACTCGAGATAGTTTCCTTTAAATGCGCTCCAAAGAGTTAGGAGCTTAGTCTTAAAGAGTTTTGGGCTGGAAGGCTGGGGGGTGTAAGAGCGTAGTGAAGAAACGGGACTGGGGAGAAAGTAGGCAGCTTTTCTGTAAAGAATCTAATGAGCCGCGCAAAAAGTTAGACATTAAGTTGGATCTTAACAGGAATAAGGAAACTTGAAGATTTTAATGATGACTGAGAAAGAGTTGGTGATTGACGACATCATAACAGGTAAGTGAAATCCCATTTAAGACTCTTTGAGCAGTTTATACGTTATCAACGCCCACAGAGTCAGAGCCCACATGATATCATTACTGTACGTGTAATTATTCACAAACCCCTCTGAGACAGATCCACACACAGCCTTCAATCATACGTTTGTGTCTCTCTGCGATGGGTTATTTTTATTTTGTGGCATAGATACACTGTCAATTTTAATAAATTATTTTTAATGGAAAAATGTAATCGGTTAAGTAACCTTAAGTAACCGTATAGGCCTACGTTAAAATATATTTTAAAAGACAATATGTAATTTTACAGTAAAATTAATATTGTGTTTGTTTGTTTGTTTACAATACTTTTTTGAAGCGAACTATCGTTAAAATAGGACGTTATATGATTTAATGACACATTGGCATCATAGTATTTTACGACAGTGTTCTGGCAAGCACAACTAGCAGTTTTACAGTAAATTTAACGTATTCCTAGAAAGCACATTTATTGTAGCCTATGCTGCAGGCAGTCTGTACTGGATGTGAATATTATATTCCATCTCAAGAATATTATTAATCTTATCTTGTAAGAGATTTTATCCCTGCACGACTCTTTATGGCATTATGGGGGGGAAAACTGCATCTGACTTTAAAAGCGCAGTGTAGACTTGAGATAGTAGCGGTGCAGAGTTGGGTCACGTGGTCTCGCTCCTGGGAGCTTTGAGTCAATGCAGCAAAAGCCTGCACGCTCCATCATCATCATCATCATCCCAGGTGAAGCCGGAACGAGGTAGGGCTCCTCAACCACCGACACAAACACTACAGAGCTTAACAATACTTTCATACCACATGTTAAAACGGTTTAGTGCTCGTTTTGATACGGAATAATCGCATTGCAGAGAAATATAGTAGCCTAATGCGACTGTTTACAGCGTGGCTTAGGGATCCAAATAGCATTTCCTACAGTAGCGCGGATGTGTGTTTTGCTTGTTTTAACGTTTGGCGTGTTTCTGACAGTTCTGCGCATTGGAAGGTAAATGAGCACATGCTGCTGTCTGTCCTTTAGGAAGGACGCCAGTTTGACTGTTGATGTGATGTAATGTGATTCAGGAGGGGCGCATCTCTGACACAGCAAGAACATCTGTGTTATAGTCATCATAAGCATGTTTTCCTAGAGGTTGTTTGTGCAGTAGACATCATTAAACAGCATCAAGGTGATATTCAGAGAAAGATGCGTAACGTCTTTACGACATTGCCGTCTTTTCGAACCAATCGTGAATGAATCGGATCTTTAAAAAGTGGTTGAACCGGTTCACAAACCCTGATTCGTTTAGGTCCGAGCTCATCCCGAGTCAACTCGCTGACTCATTGAACTTAGAACCGATTCTCTGAACCAAGAGCCGATTGAGCTGATGGATCAAAAAGTTACTTCAGTAGTCGAATAGCCGCAAAGTTATAAATAAGAGGCGTATAATAGACTTATTAGACTAGTTGACTTGATTGTGTGACAGTTTTATTGATACACATACGAAAGTTCTAGCATCTTATTAAAACGTGCTACAAATCTGTTCAGAAAAGAGATTCAAATTATTTTTTGGGGTCTAAATTACTTATTTTTTTTAAATAAACAGCAATGTACCTTCAAACAGATTTATGAAATATTTTAAATTTAGAGCATATAATATTCCACGCCGAGATACCAGATTCCACGTGATGACGCTGTTACGTCATAGCACTGAATCATTTTTGAATCGTTCTTCGAAAAGAACTCTCCGAAAGAATCGATTCGCTGAAATGAGTGGGACTGTAAACGTTAAATGGACCCTTTTCACATTTCCGGGTTTCTCAGCAGCGGAAGTCGTCATAGTTGGGTTAACTTGAATAGCAGTGAATGGGAGAGTACCACAAATATATTTTTTGCATTCCCATTTGCTCAAATAACAAAAGAAAAACTCCATGATAGTGTTCATGACTTTCAAAAAAAGGAAAAAAATTGAGAGAGACTGATAACGGCTGTCAGAAGAGAGACGCTGCATTAGAAACACCCTCGCATTAGCCTGAACTGATGACCATTAAACGCGTCACCACAGTCTTGTGAAAAGGGTCCATAGCGGTGCGTTCCAAACGGGATATATCGCCCTCCGAAGGGCACTTCGGATTGAAAACAATCAGCAGGGTAGATCAGGATGTTGCAGATCTGACACAGACGTGCTAATTGCACCACGCCAGGAAATTTGCATAGGAGCGTTGAACTTGCTGCCAAATGTTTTTGTTTTTTTTTGGACCATTTGGCTGTTGAAATGTGCAAATTAACTCTATAATGTCCTTATATTGACAATTTGTCCACACCTACTGCCTTGAGTATTTGTGTGTAGCAGTTTTAACCTTTGCGTCGCCAGCCTCTGGTCAGGGTGCCAATAGCAGAATAAAAACATGTCCTCCCCCTCAGCACATTCCCACGGTGGCACTTCGGGCCTTGAGTATAAAGCAGTCATTGTTTGAGTAAAGGGGAAAAGGCCTCATAGGTAGCGCGTGGAGGCGGGTACAGAAGAGAAGACTAGACCCAGAAATTGTTTATTTAGATGGGTAGTCGAGTCGTGCGTGTTTCATGTGGAGTCCTTATGTAAACAAATATGGCTTTCAGACTTTAGGTATTTTGATATTTTATGCATTTTCACTCTACTGAGATTCTGAGGTTAATTTGCTGCTTTGGTTGATTTATGCAGTTTTATGAATATAAACTTTTCTAAAGTTAATGTTCACATAAAGCTCTATTTGATGCATTGCTCACTGTACAGCTTCTTTTTCTTTTTGATGCTTTGCATCTGGCCTCTGAGCAGTAAAAAGAATACAATATGTAATGTAATTTTAGAAATAATAAAGTCACTGGATAGTTTGTTGCAAAACAAAATATTACATTTACATTTAGTCATTTAGCAGACGCTTTTATCCAAAGCGACTTACAAATGAGGACAATAAAAGCAGTCAAAACTAACAAAAGAGCAACAATATAAATATATTGATAAAAATGATCACACTGATGCATATGATTGCATTTGGCATTTTACATATTTGGTTTAGGAAAAGTTCACTAAAAAAAATTTGGTGTACAAACATTTTTCACTCAGACATTGCTAGAAAAGAAACGGCAAGTAACATGTTTAATTAAACGTGAAATTTTGAAATAGAAAAACTGAAATAATATTTTCTTGTAAGATGTGTGCCAATAATCAGGGTTATTATATTTAACTAAAACTGAAACTAAAATTTAAAATTTATATTTTGTTACTTGTTACTTGAAATAAAATATTAAAAACTTTTTTATTTCAGCTAGTTGCCAAGGCAGTATAGACACACACACACACATACATATATAAACAAAAATGACAAAAACACAACAAAATTGCTAAAACTTTAACTAAAATTAAAATAAAACTGAAAATATAAAAATAAAAACTATAATAGTGTTTCAAGATAACACTGCAAGAAAAAAATATTTTGAAAAATAGTGTTTTACAGTGTATTTGAATCTGTATCTGGATTTGAACATTTGTAACGAATCCACTAGTGTTTGTGACCATGTGCCACACAATAGCATCTCTTTCTTGGCAAGCATGCATTTGGAGGCTGACAGCAATGGTGAAGATGGTTGCAGTGCACTGACTGGTGCAGTTAAACAGTTTGATGCACGTGGCTGGGGCAGGACTGCTTAGTCAGCATGGATGGGTATATGGGGTATTCATGTCTGTCTGCAGCATTCATGCATGCACACACACACACACACACACACACACACAAACTGATCAGCTATCGCCAAATACACAGATGTTTAACAAACATACACAAACTAACACATGCACACCCATAAACCCGTAACTCTGGACTCAGCAGTATGACGTGACTAAGAGAGCGGAGATAATGTCCCCTGTCAGGGTGTGGCCACAAGATGTGATGTGGATCCACATCTGTTTAAATAGTTGAGACACATGGCTGAGGAGAGAATATGTAGTGATGGTATTTGTCTTTAGAAATAAATGAGCAAAGAAACCATTCACTCGCTTCACATGCACAAAAATTAGAACAATTTTTTGCTAGATCTAAAAATGCATGTGCGTTTTATTAACCAGTGCAGTGTTTACTGCATTCCATCATGTGTTCTGTGAGTAAATTGCGAAGTTTGTCCTTTCAGTCTAGGATCGAGATGCTTATAGGGGGTGTCTGGGTCCCTGGGTGTGTGTTTGGAGAGGTAGGACGATGGGGTGATGTAATTTAAAGCGGAGCCATTAGCGTCTCTGTTTGAGGTCAGCTCAATGGCTTTTAGCTTCACACACACGTTCGCTTAGAACGGCTTAATTTGATGAGTGCTGTCTGTGGTCAGCATCTGTGTAGGTCAGACTCACTCTCATTCTCTCTTGTTTGCTGTTTTCTTTCTTTATAGAGTTCTTCTGTAATACAAACAGTGCAAGGTTTTGATCTCCAAAATTTGTGTGCTTCAAGGTTTAGACTTGGACTTTATACTTGGTTTAGATGTTTTTTAGGCCTTAATCACAACTTGAAAGTCCTTTTTATGTGAGATTAATTCTCTGGCTTTGAATATAAATTATTTGAAGATAAAATGCATATCTTAATGACTGCAGAGTTTTGAGGCAGGAAAACTTGCAGATGGGACGGAAAGCTGTCTTTTTTTTTATTTAATTGAAAAACGTGCTGTGAATGATGTAGACGTTTGGAAGCCTGCTACGACACTCACAAAAGCCCAAAAATTCCATTCTGGCATTACGTCATGGTATAGGTATTAGCTGCGGTTGCCTCGGTTCCCAAAGGGAAGGAGAGGGAAATTCTAGAAGGGGGAGCAGGGGCGGCTTTAATGTCAACAGACCATCCACGTGATAATTAGAATGTTACGCCTTTGGAGTGTTACATTAAAAACCCATAAGAAACCTCACAACTGAAAATAAATCACTTTTTAGCACCCCTTATACACTCAGTCAAGTTTTTATGTTCAATATGTGTCTGCCAAGAGACAGTCAGTCAGGCCAAGCAGACTCCACCCAGCACATATGTTCTCATCTGTGATATTCAGCTCAGTAAATCATGTGTATCTAGGCAGTTTCACGATTAGGCTGTTTATTAAAAGCTTTATTTGCCCCCTTAAACTGAACTGAAGTGCTTTTTTTCTTTTTTTTAAACTACACTACTATTCAAAAGTTTGGGGTTGGTAAGATGTTTAAAATGTTTTTCAAAGTCTCTTATGCTCACCAAGGCTGCATTTATTTAATCAAAAATTCAGTAAAAACAGTAATTTTATGAAATATTTTTACAATTTTAAAAAGTAGTTTTCTATTTTAATATATTTTAAATTGTAATTTATTCCTGTGATGGAAACGCTACATTTTCAGCAACCATTAGGCTACTCCTGTCTTCAGTGTCACGTGATTCTTCAGAAATCATTCTAATATGATTTGATGCTCAGGAATTATTTCTTATTATTATCAGTTGTGGAAACTGTGATACTTTTTTCAGGATTCTTTGATGAATAGAAAGTTTAAAAGAATGGCATATATATGAAATATATATTTCAATGAGTTCTATCTAGAAAAATATTAATTTCTTTAAAAAACAATCGTACCTAGACCAAACTTTTAAACAGTAGTGAATATAACATCACATAATTTGTGACCCTGGACCACAAAACCAGTCTTAAGTCGCTGGGGTATATTTGTAAATCCTAACAAACCATACATCAATGGAAAGCTTATTTATTCAGTTTTCAGATGATGTATAAATCTCAATTTCGAAAAATTGACCCTTATGATAATTTACATTTATTTAATTCAAATTCTAAGTCTGAACAATTGTAACTGTTATCTTTGAAATCAAACCAAACTTCAAATACAAGCTTATAGACATCATAACGTAATAGGTAATGCATTTGATGTAACACAGACTCCGTGTTAGTATGGTCACTAAGCTATTTCATATTGCTGTATCCTAGACCTATCTTGTAATAGATAGGCCTAGGATACAGCAATATCAAATATACAAATATACAATATATCCCCACAACAACAGGGGAATTTGTACTTTCTGATTTCTTTGTTTCAGACAAGTAAAAGGGCAGATGTTTGTTTGTGTTGTGCAACCTGCATGAGCAAATTTGGCTTTCATGACATAATTCAGTTCTGATCCAAATCTTTACTAGTGCTCACAGAGCTACTAGGTCTGTCATGCACTGTGCTGGTGGTTCACTTTGCTTTGGAGTGGGTTTGAATAATTTCAGATTTGTTTGAATTATTCATATACCCCTTTCGGTAGTATCTGGAGAGATGGTGTGGCCAGCCACACAGATGTTACTCATTGTCCGGAGATGAATGTATCTTCAGGTTGGATAGAAAAAGATGTTGATGTGTTTTGCCAGATCACAGACCATTATTGGCACATTTGTGCTGCCTCAGACCAGATGGCATTTATGTGAAAATGTGGTCTTATATTTGTAGTGTTCAGAAAAAGGGTGGGCGTGAAAAGAAGCATTTACATGCCGCCAAGAAGCCTTGATTTATTGTAGTGAATTCCCCGTGGGCTTGACTGCACTGTGTGAGGAAAAAGACCCCACCAGCATGGAGAGAAATGCTTTAATCCAGTCAAGCTGTGTCTGGCCTTCAGTCTCAAGGGCAATGGGGGAGATGTATGGATATATAATATATATATCCTCTGTAGCTTATATAGTGGCATTACAAGGAAGCATGTACTTCAAGTGTATGATGCTTAGTTTAGTCTGGCCTTCAGAGCATGACTATAGGAATCTAGACTATTTATATGGATTTTACATGAATAGAGGTGGAAATAGGCCTAATTTAAGATCTGTTTATAGTCTATGCTATGCATAAACTACAGGGATAGTTCACAAAAAAATTTTTTATTGTTTACTCATCCTCACATTCTTCAAAACGTGTATGACTTTATTTTTTCTGTGGAACAAAGAAGATATTTTGAAGAATGTTGTGAACTGGACAGTTTTGATTACCGTTGACTTCCATTGTATGGACAAAAAATAAATAAATAAATTTCTTGCGTTAACATGTATAATGTCACTTTATAGTCATTCAGATGAATCAAAATGATTTTCGTGGTGATTGACAGAATGTGTCAGATAGTAGAGCTTGACTTGTTTTGAATGCGGAACATTCATTGAATGCAATGTTTTTCAAGCAAACTTATGGTCTATTGAAAGTTGCTGATTGACCATTTACTGTGGATTGTGTCATTTGTGATTGTTTGAGTTTGAGAGGTTTTCCTTACGCTTTGTGCAGCAGCTGTAATCAGGCTGTCCAAAACCAGATGCACAGGAAGGAAGATTATTGTAACTCCAAGAGGCCATTTTTAGAACACAACAAGCACATGAGCACACATACAAATACAGAGACTTTCAACTTTGGGTTGTCTTCCTCTCTTTCAAAAGACTATCTTTGTTGTTCATCAGGAGTCGGTGCACGTTTTACAGTTTAAACCGTCTGTGTTCTCCCGGGGTACACTGGCCAGTACATTCACCTTCATTCAGAGAGGTTAATTACCTCAGTTTTCATCATGTTACATCTTTGTTAGTAAGTGTTCTATTTTATTAACAAAATTTAATCTGCTATTCAGGTAATAGCTTTGGTAAGGTAACTATCCCTGCTGAAAAAAGCATCCTAAACCAGCCTAAGCTGGTTTGCTGGTCATAGCTTGTCATTAGACATGCATTCCATAGATCTCCCTATGCCTGTAATGTTTATTCTTTACTATATATTTTTTTCTTTTTCTGTATTTTATGTTTACCTAATAGGGTTGGGGTGATAGACGATGCCATCATCCATCGCCGATGGCTGACAGACATCATGATGCTAAACTGACATCGTGATTCCCCCCCCCCCCAACCCCACCACACCCTCTCCCGCAATCCACCGCATCCCTCCGCGTTCGGAAAGGAAATGAAGTGTACTACGGAAACCCTAAAGGGAATAAATAGCCTATGAGATGGGAGGATAAAAAAAATATTTCAATACTTTTTCTTGCAATTATATCATTGGGTAAGTGTAGGCGACTGTATATAAATTGCGGGCATCAGGGAGCCGCTATTGAAACCGCTTTCATTGCGCGCTCTCGTTTTACTTTCACTTTCACTTTTGAGATTCGTGATCACAAGGACTC